>NW_023994307.1:0-195000 GCF_015586225.1 Lucilia sericata
CAGTTCTAGTTCAGTTCTAGTTCAGTTCTAGTTCAGTTCTAGTTCAGTTCTAGTTCAGTTCTAGTTCAGTTCTAGTTCAGTTCTAGTTCAGTTCTAGTTCTAGTTCAGTTCTAGTTCAGTTCTAGTTCTAGTTCAGTTCTAGTTCTAGTTCAGTTCTAGTTCTAGTTCAGTTCTAGTTCAGTTCTAGTTCAGTTCTAGTTCAGTTCTAGTTCAGTTCTAGTTCAGTTCTAGTTCAGTTCTAGTTCAGTTCTAGTTCAGTTCTAGTTCAGTTCTAGTTCAGTTCTAGTTCAGTTCTAGTTCAGTTCTAGTTCAGTTCTAGTTCTAGTTCAGTTCTAGTTCAGTTCTAGTTCAGTTCTAGTTCAGTTCTAGTTCAGTTATAGTTGAGTTCTAGTTGAGTTCTAGTTCAGTTCTAGTTCAGTTCTAGTTCAGTTCTAGTTCAGTTCTAGTTCAGTTCTAGTTCAGTTCTAGTTCAGTTCTAGTTCAGTTCTAGTTCAGTTCTAGTTCAGTTCTAGTTCAGTTCTAGTTCAGTTCTAGTTCAGTTCTAGTTCAGTTCTAGTCCAGTTCTAGTTCAGTTCTAGTTCAGTTCTAGTTCAGTTCTAGTTCAGTTCTAGTTCAGTTCTAGTTCAGTTCTAGTTCAGTTCTAGTTCAGTTCTAGTTCAGTTCTAGTTCAGTTCTAGTTCAGTTCTAGTTCAGTTCTAAGTTCAGTTCTATTTCAGTTCTAGTTCAGTTCTAGCTTTTCTTCTACTTTTCTTTAGGATGTAATATACTTTTGTCCCGGTTAACCTCATATTTACATTAGAATGTCCTTTAAAATAAAAAAAATACGACAATTTCTTTCTTGATTAGCTCCTGTTCGCTTTTGTATATCAAATTTTATTCAATTTAATTATTATTTTCAGTGATTTGTTTTTATTAGAAAAGCAATACACACACGCGGACGAAATGCAATTTTTAAATAAAAACACACAGATACTCGGAATAAACTAAATGTGTTGGTGGTAGTGCGCGTGCAGTTGAAGACTTATACACATAACAAGGCAAACAACAACAAACATGAAAAATAAGTGCAGCAAAAAACACACATATTTTACCATTTCATTTAGAGTTGTTTGCTACTGCTGATGATGATGATTGTGGTGGTGGCGATGCTGTTTTTAGCGATGCAATTTTTATTATATGAATTTCATTTTCTAAATGTCTAATGCCAACCGAAAACTATTAAACAAACACATAAACCAAACCAGCCAACAAACAAACATTTCTCGAAAAACTCAAATAAAATGCCAACACTCATACATAAAAGCAAACATAAAAAAATCACAGAAACACACATCCACGAGTATATGCACTCTTTATGATCGAACAAACTGTTACAAACATCAAACCGATCCAAATAACCAAACCACCCGTCATCACCACCGTTACCATACACATCATCACCGTTTGCTTTAAGTGCATGGTGATGATGATGTTGATGGTGGTAATTGCGATTATAAAACGGATGCACACAGTATGTGTATGACTTACGTGTGCTTTTTATGTTTGTATTTGTTGTTTTTATATATTGAAATGCAATGCCATCCATCTATAAAACTCGGCAAAAACACGACTAAGAAAAAAGTCATCAACAAATGAAATTTATTTAAACAAAAAACAATCTAAATTGATGCGAAACACACTCACTTTAAAGAGTACACAGAACAGTGGGCGCGAAAGCACACTAAGTTTCCTTAAATTTTAGTTCAGTTCTAGTTCAGTTCTAGTTCAATTCTAGTTCAGTTCTAGTTCAGTCTAGTTCAGTTCTAGTTCAGTTCTAGTTCAGTTCTAGTTCAGTTCTAGTTCAGTTCTAGTTCAGTTCTAGTTCAGTTCTAGTTCAGTTCTAGTTCAGTTCTAGTTCAGTTCTAGTTCAGTTCTAGTTCAGTTCTAGTTCAGTTCTAGTTCAGTTCTAGTTCAGTTCTAGTTCAGTTCTAGTTCAGTTCTAGTTCAGTTCTAGTTCAGTTTCTAGTTCAGTTCTAGTTCTGTTCTAGTTCTGTTCTAGTTCAGTTCTAGTTCAGTTCTAGTTCAGTTCTAGTTCAGTTCTAGTTCAGTTCTAGTTCAGTTCTAGTTCAGTTCTAGTTCAGTTCAGTTCTAGTTCAGTTCTAGTTCAGTTCTAGTTCAGTTGTAGTTCAGTTCTAGTTCAGTTGTAGTTCAGTTGTAGTTCAGTTGTAGTTCAGTTGTAGTTCAGTTGTAGTTCAGTTCTAGTTCAGTTCTAGTTCAGTTCTAGTTCAGTTCTAGTTCAGTTCTAGTTCAGTTCTAGTTCAGTTCTAGTTCAGTTCTAGTTCAGTTCTAGTTCAGTTCTAGTTCAGTTCTAGTTCAGTTCTAGTTCAGTTCTAGTTCAGTTCTGGTTCAGTTCTAGTTCAGTTCTAGTTCAGTTCTGGTTCAGTTCTAGTTCTGTTCTAGTTCAGTTCTAGTTCGGTTCTAGTTCAGTTCTAGTTCATTTCTAGTTCAGTTCTAGTTCACTTCTAGTTCAGTTCTAGTTCAGTTCTAGTTCAGTTTCTAGTTCAGTTCTAGTTCAGTTCGAGTTCAGTTCTTGTTCAGTCTTGTTCTTCAGTTCTAGTTCAGTTCTAGTTCAGTTCTAGTTCAGTTCTAGTTCATTCTAGTTCAGTTCTAGTTAGTTCTAGTTCAGTTCTAGTTCAGTTCTAGTTCAGTTCTAGTTCAGTTCTAGTTCAGTTCTAGTTCAGTTCTAGTTCAGTTCTAGTTCAGTTCTAGTTCAGTTCTAGTTCAGTTCTAGTTTCAGTTCTAGTTCAGTTCTAGTTCAGTTCTAGTTCAGTTCTAGTCAGTTCTAGTTCAGTTCTAGTTCAGTTCTAGTTCAGTTCTAGTTCAGTTCTAGTTCAGTTCTAGTTCAGTTCTAGTTCAGTTCTAGTGTCAGTTCTAGTTCAGTTCTAGTTCCAGTTCTAGTTCAGTTCTAGTTCAGTTCTAGTTCAGTTCTAGTTCAGTTCTAGTTCAGTTCTAGTTCAGTTCTAGTTCTAGTTCAGTTCTAGTTCAGTTCTAGTTCAGTTCTATTCAGTTCTAGTTCAGTTCTAGTTCAGTTCTAGTTCAGTTCTAGTTCAGTTCTAGTTCAGTTCCTAGTTCAGTTCTAGTTCAGGTTCTGTTCAGTTCTAGTTCAGTTCTAGTTAGTTCTAGTTTAGTTTTAGTTCAGTGGTTAGCTGAGTTCTAGTAAGTCACCACAGATTTTTCGAGCAATCCCAATGTGATATCTGAGAGCAATAAATACATGTTTGTATATATTTTTCTCTTTTTCCCCCCCACGCTGCATTTAGATGTCGCGTGTAGAATTTATTTGTTTTTGTTTGGTCTGTATGATACTGCAATTCTTCACTAATTTTTAAAATTTTAAAAAAATAACAACCCCCTCTCCACCAAACATCCTAACATCTTTCCTCTTCTCTGGCCCTCTCACTCTTCCCTTCTCTAGCAGACACACAATTTTTCCATTGTTTTTTCAATGCAAAACAAAAATTGACACTTGCATTGATGCTGCTTGCTGCTAGTTGGATTATTCTTTAAATTTCTGTTATTGTTGTTGTTGCCACAAGTTAGTAAGTTTTACGTATAAATGTAAAATATATTGTTGTCATTTTTATGATGATGTTGTTGTTATTGTTGTTTTTAGACTTAGAGGCGACTTTTGTTGACATTTTGATGCATTTCGCATTTTATTTTTAAGCATATGATTAATGAATTTGTTTGTGTATTAAGAATATTTAAAAAAACTACTACCACTACTGCGGGTGGGGTTTGTTTTTATCTTTTTGGCGTCTATTGTTTTCAAAGAAATTTGAAAGTTTTTCTAATTAGAAAGTAATATGTAGTACATTTTTGGCAAAATCAATAGGAATGTTAAATAGTTTAAAACTTTGTTAAAAATATCTATGTATAAGTGCAGTAATTTGCAAAATTTTTTACGTATACTTGTTTTTTAAGTCTGTAAGATTTATAGGCATTAAATTGTTTGTCTTCAAGAATAAATCTTCAGCAGTTTTTATGGCTTTTTTAGTTTCGAGTCATCAATTATCTTAAGCAAGACATAATTGGACATAAACGATGTCAAAGTTCAGTATTTAAACAGCTAAACGCAATAACAAGAAAAATTACTATAAATATATTTTCAAGAATTTTGAGTTACAAATCACTTACTAAAAGGTGAAAAAAAAACTAACACACCTTCTTATTCATCTACTTAGAAGTAGAGTTGTTTTAAAAAGGGCCTTAAGATGATTAAGAAGCTTATAAGCTATTTTCCAAGCCACATCTTTTATGTATGTTAAATTTGAAAAAAAGGAAACAAACATTTGTGAAAAATAACGATTCGTTAACATCATCTTCATCAGCATCATCTGTACGTTACAACATTTCTCTAAAGATTTCTAACAACTTTTACATTTGTTACTTTGGGCAGTCTGTCATACGAAACGTTAAGATTTCAACGATTAATCTCAATCAAATGATTGTTGTGGTTTCTTTGAATAGTTGGTTTGTTGTTGTAACAAGAATAATGTTTCTTCGGCTTAAAGAAGCTGCAGGAAATACAAGTGAACTAAATCAAAATCAAAAATAGAAAAATAGCATGGAACTTGTTTACACGCAAATACTAGATGATGTAGACATCACTTGTAATGTTTTGATCTAATACCATTTAAATTGGCAACAACTATGACAATAACAGCAAATAGTTAGGGTTTTTATATTCGAAAAAAATTTTAAATTTTAGGAAATTTTTATTTTTAGAAAGTTCTAAATTCTAGTACTCTTCTGATGCAAGAAAGTTCTAAATTCTAGTACTCTTCTGATGCAATTTAGTTCTGTTCTAGATCTGTTCTAGTTCTGTTCTAGTTCTGTTCTAGATCTGTTCTAGTTCTGTTCTAGTTCTGTTCTAGTTCTGTTCTAGTTCTGTTCTAGTTCTCTTCTAGTTCTGTTCTAGTTCTGTTCTAGTTCTGTTCTAGTTCTGTTCTAGTTCTGTTCTGTTCTAGTTCTGTTCTAGTTCTGTTCCAGTTCTATTCTAGTTCTATTCTAGTCCTGTTCTAGTTTCTAGTTCTTTTTTAGTTCTGTTCTAGTTCTGTTCCAGTCCTTTTCTAGTTCTGTTCTAGTTCTGTTCTAGTTCTGTTTCTAGTTCTGTTCTAGTTCTGTTCTAGTTCTGTTCTAGTTCTGTTCTAGTTTCTGTTCTAGTTCTGTTCTAGTTCTGTTCTAGTTCTGTTCTAGTTCTGTTCTAGTTCTGTTCTAGTTCTGTTCTAGTTCTGTTCTAGTTCTGTTTCTAGTTCTGTTCTAGTTCTGTTCTAGTTCTGTTCTAGTTCTGTTTCTAGTTCTGTTCTAGTTCTGTTCTAGTCTGTTCTAGTTCTGTTCTAGTTCTGTTCTAGTTCTGTTCTAGTTCTGTTTCTAGTTCTGTTCTAGTTCTGTTCTAGTTTCTGTTCTAGTTCTGTTCTAGTTCTGTTCTAGTTCTGTTCTAGTTCTGTTCTAGTTCTGTTCATTCTGTAGTCTAGTTCTAGTTCTGTTCTAGTTCTGTTCTAGTTCTGTTCTAGTTCTGTTCTAGTTCTGTTCTAGTTTGTTCTAGTTTTGTTCTAGTTCTGTTCTAGTTCTGTTCTAGTTCTTTCTAGTTCTGTTCTAGTTCTGTTCTAGTTCTGTTCTAGTTCTGTTCTAGTTCTGTTCTAGTTCTGTTCTAGTTCTGTTCTAGTTCTGTTCTAGTTTGTTCTGTTCTAGTTCTGTTCTATTCTGTTCTAGTTCGTTCTAGTTCTGTTCTAGTTCTGTTCTAGTTCTGTTCTAGTTCTGTTCTAGTTCTGTTCTAGTTCTGTTCTAGTTCTGTTCTAGTTCTGTTCTAGTTCTGTTCTAGTTCTGTTCTAATTCTGTTCTAGTTCTGTTCTAGTTCTGTTCTAGTTCTGTTCTAGTTCTGTTCTAGTTCTGTTCTAGTTTGTTCTAGTTCTGTTCTAGTTCTGTTCTAGTTCTGTTCTAGTTATGTTCTAGTTCTGTTCTAGTCTGTTCTAGTTCTGTTCTAGTTCTGTTCTAGTTCTGTTTGTTCTAGTTCTGTTCTGTTCTGTTCTGTTCTGTTCTCGTTCTGTTCTGTTCTGTTCTGTTCTAGTTCTGTTCTAGTTCTGTTCTAGTTCTGTTCTAGTTTGTTCTAGTTCTGTTCTAGTTCTGTTCTAGTTTGTTCTAGTTCTGTTCTAGTTCTAGTTCTGTTCTAGTTCTGTTCTACTTCTGTTACTTCTGTTCTAGTTCTGTTCTAGTTCTGTTCTAGTTCTGTTCTAGTTCTGTTCTAGTTCTGTTCTAGTTCTGTTCTAGTTCTGTTCTAGTTCTGTTCTAGTTCTGTTCTAGTTCTGTTCTAGTTCTGTTCTAGTTCTGTTCTAGTTCTGTTCTAGTTCTGTTCTAGTTCTGTTCTAGTTCTGTTCTAGTTCTGTTCTAGTTCTGTTCTAGTTCTGTTCTAGTTCTGTTCTAGTTCTGTTCTAGTTCTGTTCTAGTTCTGTTCTAGTTCTGTTCTAGTTCTGTTCTAGTTCTGTTCTAGTTCTGTTCTAGTTCTGTTCTAGTTCTGTTCTGGTTCTGTTCTAGTTCTGTTCTAGTTTGTTCTAGTTCTGTTCTAGTTCTGTTCTAGTTCTGTTCTAGTTCTGTTCTAGTTCTGTTCTTTCTAGTTCTAGTTCTGTTCTAGTTCTGTTCTAGTTCTGTTCTAGTTCTGTTCTAGTTCTGTTCTAGTTCTGTTCTAGTTCTGTTCTAGTTCTGTTCTAGTTCTGTTCTAGTTCTGTTCTAGTTCTGTTCTAGTTCTGTTCTAGTTCTGTTCTAGTTCTGTTCTAGTTCTGTTCTAGTTCTGTTCTAGTTCTGTTCTAGTTCTGTTCTAGTTCTGTTCTAGTTCTGTTCTAGTTCTGTTCTAGTTCTGTTCTAGTTCTGTTCTAGTTTTGTTCTAGTTCTGTTCTAGTTTTGTTCTAGTTTTGTTCTAGTTTTGTTCTAGTTCTGTTCTAGTTCTGTTCTAGTTCTGTTCTAGTTCTATTCTAGTTCTGTTCTAGTTCTGTTCTAGTTCTGCTCCTATTCTCTTCTAATTCCTTTCTAATTCTGTTCTAGTTCTTTTAATTTTTCTTTATACGAAATTTTCCAAAAATTCTCTCGGCAAATGAAAAACCCTTCCTACCACTAACATCCTCAGTGTAAGCCAACATTAAAAGAAAGCTGGAACAAAATATGACGAATTACTTAAAAGACAGATGATAGATAATAAAGCTTGTAAGAAAAAAATAAAAACTATACACATTAATACTAGCTGGCCAATAAGATCATAAAAAGGAAGAAGAACAAAATCAAAAAGATGTTTTTCTTCCTTCTCTAGACACAAAAAGCAACAGGCTAAAAACAGACAGACTGGCAGACAACTTGCCTGTGAATGGAGGAGCTCAGTTTTATTCTTTCAAACTGACATTGTCTACTCTTACATAAAGTCTTTCTTCTGCCTTAATGTCTGCCGGACTGCTTGAATGCCTGAAATAAATTCATAAATACATTTATAGCATAGCATACACGACACAGACATGTGTGTGCCTGCCTCAGCAAACAATTCATAATTGAGATATGAATGTGGTAATATTTCATTACCACGCGTTGTTTATGTATGGGTTTAAGAATTGCAGTTTCTGGCGATCCTCTCGATTCGTCTTTACCTCCATCAACTGACCGCTATTGTACGACTGACTAAACATTAAAAAGAAAAGTTGTTGTGTGATCTTTTAAACTTTTAAAAAGCTTTATTAGTGCATATGTACCTGTATCTCTAGCAACTGTTTGGCGGTCGTACTGTCTATCTGTCGCTTCGTCTGTCTGTCTGTCTGTTGTGTTTGTCTCTGAAGACTTCAATCTCTAAGGTATTATATATTTTCATTTTTGCAAGTTTAAAGGCAAAAAAAGATGAAATAACTTAATTGTCACTCAATTACTCAGGTTTTCAGCTAAAAGCATTCATTGTGCCGGCTTAATGTCATACAATGAAAGCACTTCATAACAACAGCAATGTGCAATGTACAGACAACGGCAACAAACTTTTCGCAAAAAATGTGCATTCATTTGTATGCGTTTCCAGTCAATTCGATAAGGCCAACTGTATTAATAACAATAAGAATGTTAATGTCATGTTTTCTGCTCTGAAAGTGTATCAAATTTTTCTTATTTTTTTATGCCGTTGATATGAAAACAAATAAAAAAATTATTGAATAATAAAAAAATTTCAACATCTTCTAAGGGTACTACCTTTGAAACTTTTTGTCGTAAAGTTTTAATGAGCTTTTTAAACTTTATTTTTTAAAACAAGTCGTATTGAGAAAGCTTTGTTAGTTTACATAAATTATTAGAAGTATTAATTCATAATTTCAAAAAGCTCCATCTTATGCTGAGAGCTTTTGAAAGAGTTTGAAAGCTTAAGAAAATTTCACATGAACATTTGAGCTTTCATGATTAAATTAATAGCTGATAATTGTGCTTTTGGAACTTTTTAAAAACCATTAATCTTTACAAGCTTTTTCAAGTATTAATTCATAATTTCAAAAAGCTCCATCTTATGCTGAGAGCTTTTGAAAGAGTTTGAAAGCAATGAACATTTGTGCTTTTATGGCTGATAATTAGGCTATTGTGCTGAAAAGCATTAAGCTTTACAAGCTTAAAACTTAAAATTTAAGCTTTCAAGTTCTTAAAGCTTTTAAAGACGTATGCAGCTTCTTGATATCAATTTTATTTCCTTCAGTGTCAAACTTTTCAAGAAACTATCAACAACCTCTGATCATTCAACTTTACAAATTTTAAAGCTTTCAACTTTTCAATTTGAAAGCTCCAATTGAAACGAGAATATTGGTTTAAAGTTCTTTGTTCTTTGTTTTCGCTTCACTTGCAAATAAAGTGGCCATAAAATAATTTGCAGGTTTTCAAAGCTTTCAGAAACAATTTCATCCTATTGAAAGTTAAAAGTAAAAGTTCATGCTTTTAAATAAATATTAATTATTGAAAGTTGGCTAAAGCTGTAAGCTAATAAAGCTTTTACAAATTCATAC
Source organism: Lucilia sericata (assembly GCF_015586225.1). NCBI lineage: Eukaryota > Metazoa > Arthropoda > Insecta > Diptera > Calliphoridae > Lucilia > Lucilia sericata. The sequence continues at coordinate 9,045 of NW_023994307.1, forward strand.
AACTTATCAAAGCTCATGATAGTTTCATAGCTCGTGAAGCTTTTTAGAAATCATTAAGCTCTTAAAGTATTTAAAATAAAAACTTATCAAACAATTTAAAAAGCTTTAGCTAATTTTGTAAGCTTTTAAGCTTTTGTACAACTTACAAGAATTAATTGAAGAAAATGATTCTTATTCGATTAGTATAATTCACCAATTTTGATATGTTATTCCGTAGGTTATACATACATACACACACATATATATGTATAAAACGTCAATTTTACTTCCCCAAGGCCTTTCTTATAAACTTTACACATTTGAAAATCCCTGCAGGTATTGTACAAAAATAAATAATCATTTCAATTTTATTTTTTCAAAAATTGAGCAATTACACCAATGGAAAAAAAAAACAACAAACCTATTAAATATCTCACGATTATTGAATAATTAAATACATATGTTTGAAACTAATACAAACTTGACACATGGTGCCATTAAGGTTACGACACGTAAACGTCAAATTGTAGGCCCCTAAAGCTAAAAGAAACCGCGAACATTACGACAAAAAAAAAACAAACAGCCACTCACAGGCCCAAGCTGGAGAAACAAAATTCGGAAAACATAGATCATATTCAGTGCAATGTAAGTAAAACCAAAGTGTGGGTGGTATTTTTTGATTTTGTTTAAAGCTAAAAACTGCATAAACCTAAAACATTGAGTTGTAATTGAACAATAATCTAACTGACGTTTTGTTTTTAGACATGTTTTATTAAAAAAAAGAAAATTACAAGAAAATATACAAAAAAACAGAAACAACATCGACGACAAATGTTTAGATTTTTTTTTGTAGTACTTAAAGTAACATGTAATTTTCTATAAAAATTGAAATGTTTTATACGCACTAAACCATAAGGCAAGTTTAGTTACTTATTTTGCTTGGTTGGTGGCTTTTGGCAAACATATGGAAAAGATTTTCGGGATATGACAAAAAAAAAATACATGGGAGTTATTTTTATTCAAACTTAATCATAAGAAGTTGTGCGTTGTTGTTTCTTGGGATGTTGTTTGTCATGTTTAGCTATTGTTGTTAAAATATTGTCGATTATTATTGCAACATACAATGTTTTTTGTGTCATAAAATTATGAAAAACTGTTAGGTAAATTTGTTTTTTAGGTTTAGACGACTTAGAAGATTAGTACTTTTTAGAACAAAAAGAGAAATTTTAGAACTTTTCCTATAAAATTAGAATTTGTTCGAAAAATTACTACAAGAAGAACATTTTTTCGAAAATTTTCTATAAAAGAGAAAAATTTAAAGTTTTCTATTAAGGAAAAAATTTTGAAAATTTTCTATAAAAGAGATAATTTTGAAAGTTTTCTAAAAAATAAGCTTAAAACATTTTCTATAAAAAAACAGAATTTCAACAAATTCTTTTATAAAAAAAAAGAATTTGAACATATTTCTACAACAAGAGAAATTGTTCGAAAATGTTATATAAAAAGAGAATTATTTCGAAAATTTTCTATAGAAAGAGAAAATTTTGAAAATATTATAAAAAAAGAGAATAAGTACAAACATTTTCTATTAAAAGAGAAATTGTTCGAAAGTTCTCTATAAAAATAAAAATTGTATAAAAATCTGTACAAAAAAGAGAAATTTCTAAACGTGTGAAAATTTTCTATCAACAAAATTTTTTAAAAATTGTCTATAAAAAATTTTCAAAAATTTCTACAAAAAAAGAAAAAAAAATATAAAATCTTCCTTAAAAATGAGACAATTTCTAAATATTTCTATAAAAACGAGAAAATTTCGAATATTTTCTATAAGAAAGAGAAAAATTTCTATAAAAATAAAAAAAAAAGAATTTCGAAAATTTTATATAAAAAAGATAAATTCCCGAAAATGTTCAATAAAAAAGAGAAAAATCAAAAATTTTCTATAAAAAGAGAAATATTCGAAAATTTTTTATAAAAAAGAGTAAATTTTTAAAATTTTCTATAAAAGAGAAAATTTCGAAAATTTTCTATTAAAAAAGAGGAAAAATTCACAATTGTTATATAAAAAAGAGAAAAATTTCTATAAAAAAAGAGAAAATTTCGAAAATTTCCTATAACAAAAGAGAAAATTTCCTATAACAAAAGGGAAAATTTCGAAAATTTCCTATAACAAAAGGGAAAATTTCGAAAATTTTCTATAAAAAAAGAGAAAATTTTCAATAATAAAAGAGAAAATTTCGAAAATTTTCTATAAAAAAAGAGAAAATTTCGAAAATTTTCTATAAAAAAAGAGAAGATTTTGAAAATTTTCTATAATAAAAGAGAAAATTTCGAAAACTTTCATAATAAAAGAGAAAATTTCGAAAATTTTCTATAAAAAAAGAGAGAATTTTGAAAATTTTCTATAAAACAGCTAATATTTTCTATAAGAAAGAAATAATTTTCTATAAAAAAGAGAAAATTTTTTATAAAGAAGAGAAAATTTCGAAAATTTTCTATGAAGAAGTGAAAATTTCGAAATTTTTCTATAAAGAAGAGAAAATTTCGAAATATTTATATTTCTATTCTAATATTTTCTATAAAAAAGAAATAATTTTCTATAAAAAAGAGAAAATTTCGAAAATTTTATATAAAGAAGAGAAAATTTTTTATAAAGAAGAGAAAATTTCGAAAATTTTCTATAAAGAAGAGAAAATTTCGAAATATTTCTATAAAGAAGAGAAAATTTCTATTAAAAAGAGTACATTTCGAAAATTTTCTATAAAAAAGAGAAAATTTCGAAATATTTCTATAAATTAGAGAAAATTTCGAAAATTTTCTATAAAGAAGAGAAAATTTCTATAAAAAAGGCAAAAAAAAAGAAGAGAAAATTTCGAAAATTTTCTATAAAGAAGAGAAAATTTCGAAAATTTTCTATAAAGAAGAGAAAATTTCGAAAATTTTCTATAAAGAAGAGAAAATTTCGAAAATTTTCTATAAAGAAGAGAAAATTTCGAAAATTTTCTATAAAAAAGAGAAAATTTCGAAAATTTTCTATAAAAAGAGAAAATTTCGAAAATTTTTTATAAAAAAGAGAAAATTTCGAAAATTTTCTATAAAAAAGAGAAAATTTCGAAAATTTTCTATAAAAAAGAGAAAATTTCGAAAATTTTCTATAAAAAAGAGAAAATTTCGAAAATTTTCTATAAAGAAGAGAAAATTTCGAAAATTTTCTATAAAGAAGAGAAAATTTCGAAAATTTTCTATAAAGAAGAGAAAATTTCGAAAATTTTTTATAAAGAAGAGAAAATTTTGAAAATTTTCTATAAAAAAGATAAAATTTGGAATATTTTCTATAAAAAGAAAAAATTTCGAAGATTTGCTTAAAAAATATGAAAAAAATTTGAAAATTTTCTATAAAAAAACAGAATTTTGGAAAATTTTCTATAATTTATTGGAAAACACCAAATCTTTGAATTTCTACCAAAGGTAGCGTATTTATAATATAAATTTTTTACACTTATTGCCATCGATGTCTTATCAGATCAACTGTAGGGACTAAAGGCAGACAAAAAGAGCAGAATTTCCAAAAAACACGTAGTTTTTATAATGAAGTTTTTGTTTTTTGCAACAAAAAAAAGTTAATAGAAAAATATTAAAGAAAATCTTATTATATTTTCATGTAAGTATGAGAGATTTTTATCAGCAAAAGCCTACGCATTAGGTTTTCTTTAAACAAAAGAGGAAAAAAACACACAAATTTCCTAAGAAATATTACAAAAAACAAAAAATTTCATTATTATGCCTTAAATGAATGAATGATGTTTGTCAGCAGTCAGAGGTGGCCATTTTATGCGTTATTTCCTTAAATAAAAATTTTATCACGCGTAACTGTCAAAATGTCACTTTCGTTTGAGGTTGCCACAAACATGAACTTTCAAAATAAAATAAAAAAACCTTTTTACTAGAGTTTTAAAATTGTTTTAACAGCTTTCTTTAAGTTTTTTTTTAACAAAAAGACAGACACCCAAACGCATTTTCCAATATATTGAGGCTGTTGATGATGATGGTGGCAGCAGACAGGCTTTAGATTTTAAGTTATTGGCTTCTGTGGGTTTTTTTGTTTTTGCTTTAAACTTCATTGGTATTTGACTCTCATGGTGTTTTACTGCTTCTTCTTTTTTTCTTTCTTGCTTATAATGATTACCTACTACTTGTGCAGCATCTTTCTCTGGTAAAGTTTGTTTTAAAACTTTTGGGCCTTAAGCTTTATTAACATTACGTTTGTGGCTTTAAGAAATTCTGTGTTTTTTACGGCTTTTACGTTGCTGTTAAGACTTTGAGGCATGTGCGTGCCGGTTGGTTTTCCCGACTTGTTTCAACGTATGTTTTGTCACATCATTATCACACACAGACGGCACTCAATGGTTCCCATACAAAACCTTCACCAATAATGTTACGTTTCAGTGAATTTCAACGGTGGCACAACTCATCTTGGCGAAATGTTTGTCGTTTTTCTTTAGTGACGATGAAAAAAAATAAAATTGCATAAAATAAGTTTAAGATTTTGTTTTACACACATTCTTGCTTTCCACTACTTAATGTGCGATAAAACTTTTTCTTTCTGCTTCTTTGTATCTCTATATATGGTTATGCGTGTTGCAGCCACACATACCACATACCATTTGACATTATTGACGTGACAACCGTAAGTTGCAATGTTTACTCATGTTTTGACATTGTTTACACACACACATACACTCCACAGAGCACAAATGTCTGCAATGATCAATGATGTTGCTGACATAATGTGATGATTAATTTTGTCAGAATTTGTTTGTGAATTTTTGCAACTACGATTTTGGGTGGCTGCAATAATGAAATTGGGCGGACAGTACAACAGGAAAATAAATTGCAAAATAAAAAGTTGATTTAATAAATGTTTTAGAAAATGATAAATTACAGTGGGTAACACGAGTTTTGGTTACACATTTTAAATCGACAACTAAAGAATTGGGAACTTTCAGTAAAGAGACCACATTTACACTATCTTCTTTTTAGGACGAGAGAATCTATACGAAATTTTCTCTAGATTGAGCATTTGTCTAAAATTCTCTATAAAGAGAGAAATTTTGAAAAATTTGTATAAAAAGAGAAAATTAAAAAAAAAAATTCTCTAAAAAGATAAAACTAGGAAAATGTTCTATAATACGACACAATTTCCAAAAGTTTTTATAAAAAAACAATTTTGAAAAAGTGACGAAACAAAATTTTGAAAATTTTCTATAAAAAGAGAAAATTTTGAAAAAGTTCTATAAAAAATGAGAAAATTTTCAAAAAAAAAAAAAAAAAAAAAAAAATCGAAAAAGTTCTATAAAAAAAAGGCAATTTTCAATAAAAAAAAGAGAAAATTTCGAAAATTTTCTACAAAAAAAAGAGAAAATTTCGAAAATTTTCTATAAAAAAAGAGAAAATTTCAAAAATTTTCTATAAAGAAAAAATCGTCTATAAAAAAATGGAGAATTTCGAAAATGTTCTATAAGAACAGAGAGAATTTCGAAAATTTTCTATAAGAACAGAGAGAATTTCGAAAATTTCCTATAAGAACAGAGAGAATATCGAAAATTTTCTATAAGAAAAGAGAGAATATCGAAAATTTTCTATAAGAAAAGAGAGAATATCGAAAATTTTCTGTAAGAAAAGAGAGAATTTCGAAAATTTTCTATAAGAAAAGAGAGAATTTCGAAAATTTTCTATAAGAAAAGAGAGAATTTCGAAAATTTTCTATAAGAAAAGAGAGAATTTCGGGAATTTTCTGTAAGAAAAGAGAGAATTTCGGGAATTTTCTGTAAGAAAAGAGAGAATTTCGGGAATTTTCTGTAAGAAAAGAGAGAATTTCGGGAATTTTCTATAAAAAGGGAAAATTTCGAAAATTTTCTATAAAAAAAAGAAAATTTCAATAATTTTCTATAAAAAGAGAAATTTTCGAAAATTTTCAATAAAAACAGAAATTTTCGAAAATTTTCAATAAAAACAGAAATTTTCGAAAATTTTCAATAAAAAGAGAAAATTTCGAAAATTTTCTATAAAAAAAGAGAAAATTTGGAAAATTTTCTATAAAAAAGAGAAAATTTCAAAAATTTTCTATAAAAAAAGAGAAAATTTCGAAAATTTTCTATAAAAAAAGAGAAAATTTCGAAAATTTTCTATAAAAAAAGAGAAAATTTCGAAAATTTTCTATAAAAAAGAGAAAATTTCGAAAATTTTCTATAAAAAAAGAGAAAATTTCGAAAATTTTCTATAAAAAAGAGAAAATTTCGAAAATTTTCTATAAAAAAAGAGAAAATTTCGAAAATTTTCTATAAAAAAAGAGAAAATTTCGAAAATTTTCTATAAAAAAAGAGAAAATTTCGAAAATTTTCTATAAAAAAAGAGAAAATTTCGAAAATTTTCTATAAAAAAAGAGAAAATTTCGAAATTTTTCTATAAAAAAAGAGAAAATTTCGAAAATTTTCTATAAAAAAAGAGAAAATTTCGAAAATTTTCTATATAAAAAAGAGAAAATTTCGAAAATTTTCTATAAAAAAAGAGAAAATTTCGAAAATTTTCTATAAAAAAGAGAAAATTTCGAAAATTTTCTATAAAAAAGAGAAAATTTCGAAAATTTTCTATAAAAAAGAGAAAATTTCGAAAATTTTCTATAAAAAAGAGAAAATTTCGAAAATTTTCTATAAAAAAAGAGAAAATTTCGAAAATTTTCTATAAAAAAAGAGAAAATTTCGAAAATTTTCTATAAAAAGAGAAAATTTCGAAAATTTTCTATAAAAAAAAGAGAAAATTTCGAAAATTTTCTATAAAAAGAGAAAATTTCGAAAATTTTCTATAAAAAGAGAAATTTTGAAAATTTTCTAAAAAAAAAAAAGAAAGTTTCAAAAACTCTCAAAAAAATTTTTCGATAATCTTCTAAAAGAAAAATGTCAATAAATAGAAAATTTATCTAAAAAAACTAATCGATTTATCAAAATGTTTAAACCTATACCAATAAAATCTTGTTAAAAGTAATTGTTTGCCATCATCCTAGAAAAGTTGTTACATGCATAAATTGCTCTCAATAAGTTCTTATTTTTCCAAGATTTTTTTCTGTTAAACTTCAGTTTAGACATTAGTAAAAATTAAAAGTTTAACCGTAAATCTTGATTTAAGATTTAATGCAAAAAAGAATGTTAAAAACCGAAAATGTAACGCAATGCAAGTTAAGGAACCAAAAGAGAAAAATAAGAAAAAATAAACTAAAAACACCTTAACAAATGAGAATTAATGTCTTTCTAGAGTTGGGTGCTGTGTGGTGATTGGTTTGGAGAGCAGTTGTGCTGGCAAAACAATAAAATGTGTTACAAATTTTAAAACCAGCATGACGAAATTCTACACTTTACTACAACAAACAGAAACACACATCTAACAATAAACCAAAAAAAAAAAGGCAAAATATTTTAAACAAAATACGACATAAAACTTTAGGAACAGAAAAAAAATAGTCACGATTGCACTGAAAACTGAAAAAAAAAATCTCAAGAAAATTATGGCAACAAACATTAAAGAAAGTCATTACATTTTAGCCGCCTCGTAACTGTTTAATAAATTATTACCACAATTTGCGCAAACGCACATGAGAATAAAGACAGACAGACGGACAGACAGACAGACACAAAACTAAAACGGAAAACTTAAGAATCTTTCTACTATGAACGGTAACCATCATCATGTTTATTTGCTGATGTTGTTGTTCAATGCTAATGCTGTAATGATGATGATCATGACGACGAAGATGATGGTAATTGTAATGATGAGAATGACGAGGACAAATAATAATAAAAACAACAACAATGATGACGACAAAGGCTTAAAATCATAGCATAGATGTTTGCAGCAGTAACAGCATCCACCACAATCATCATTATTTCTCAGCACTCCAAACTCCACCTGAATCAACATAAAGTTGCTACAAAAATTAAGCATTTTAGGTCTTCAAGAAGGCAGGCGGACGGACAGAGAGACAATGATGATTTCTTTTTTTTTTTAAACCTTAAATTGGTGGAGAGAACCCTTGCGGTAAAATAGTAAAAACAGCTACAACAAAAATAAATAAATAAAATTGTGTTGTTTATGACTATAGATTTTCCGATGGGAAAACAGTTGCCAATAAAGAGTAATACTGAAAACACCAACAACAACAGCAACGACAGCAAGCCAGCAACATGAAAGAACAACATAATACAAATTTGTGTTGGCAATTGACTGACCGTGTCTTTTTTCTAAGCCAACAACAACAATTTTGGCAGTGTACATCGACTTCAAGGATGATAGAAGTCTAGACTGTAGACTAGACTATAGACTAGATTATAGACTAGACTATAGACTAGACTATAGACTAGACTATAGACTAGACTATAGACTAGACTATAGACTAGACTATAGACTAGACTATAGACTAGACTATAGACTAGGCTATAGACTAGACTATAGACTAGACTATAGACTGGACTATAGACTAGACTATAGACTAGACTATAGACTAGACTATAGACTAGGCTATAGACTAGACTATAGACTAGACTATAGACTAGACTATAGACTAGACTATAGACTAGACTATAGACTAGACTATAGACTAGACCATAGACTAGACTATAGACTAGACTATAGACTAGACTATAGACTAGACTATAGACTAAACTATAGACTAGACTATAGACTAGACTATAGACTAGACTATAGACTAGACTATAGACTAGACTATAGACTAGACTATAGACTAGACTAGACTATAGACTAGACTATAGACTAGACTATAGACTAGACTATAGACTAGACTAGACTATAGACTAGACTAGACTATAGACTAGACTATAGACTAGACTATAGACTAGACTAGACTAAAGACTAGACTATAGACTAGACTATAGACGAGATAGACTAGACTAGACAGACTATAGACTAGACTATAGACTAGACTATAGACTAGACTATAGACTAGACTATAGACTAGACTATAGACTAGACTATAGACTAGACTATAGACTAGACTATAGACTAGACTATAGACTAGACTATAGACTAGACTATAGACTAGACTATAGACTAGACTATAGACTAGACTATAGACTAGACTATAGACTAGACTATAGACTAGACTATAGACTAGACTATAGACTAGACTATAGACTAGACTATAGACTAGACTATAGACTAGACTATAGACTAGACTATAGACTAGACTATAGACTAGACTATAGACTAGACTATAGACTAGACTATACTAGACTATAGACTAGACTATAGACTAGACTATAGACTAGACTATAGACTAGACTATACTACTAGACTAGACTATAGACTAGACTATAGACTAGACTATAGACTAGACTATAGACTAGACTATAGACTAGACTATAACTAGACTATAGACTAGACTATAGACTAGACTATAGACTAGACTATAGACTAGACTATAGACTAGACTATAGACTAGACTATAGACTAGACTATAGACTAGACTATAGACTAGACTATAGACTAGACTATAGACTAGACTATATAGACTAGACTATAGACTAGACTATAGACTAGACTATAGACTAGACTATAGACTAGACTATAGACTAGACTATAGACTAGACTATAGACTAGACTATAGACTAGACTATAGACTAGACTATAGACTAGACTATAGACTAGACTATAGACTAGACTATAGACTAGACTATAGACTAGACTATAGACTAGACTATAGACTAGACTATAGACTAGACTATAGACTAGACTATAGACTAGACTATAGACTAGACTATAGACTAGACTATAGACTAGACTATAGACTAGACTATAGATAGACTATAGACTAGACTATAGACTAGACTATATAGACTAGACTATAGACTAGACTATAGACTAGACTATAGACTAGACTATAGACTAGACTATAGACTAGACTATAGACTAGACTATAGACTAGACTATAGACTAGATTATAGACTAGACTATAGACTAGACTAAAGACTAGACTATAGACTTGACTATAGTCCAGACTACAGACTAGACTATATTCCAGACTATAAACTTGATTCGTTAATTTTAATATTGTCTTTCCATACCTTTAGTCTAAATTGCGTAAAATTATATTGTTATTGTTGTTGTTGTAGTCGTGTTTATCCTCCAACAACCATATTTCCTAAAGAATACAACACACTCTCCTATAAACATTCATAATCATTTCGTTTTGGCTAAATACAACCTTATGATTGTAGTGGTTATTTTCCTACCAAGATTAAGCGGGTGTTGTACATACACACTTACAAACATACATTCATGCCACAAGAGGCAAGTAACTAAAATTAAGAAAAAATAAATAAGACTAGAAAGGTAGAGAATATAAAAACTAAAAAAATAAACATAAACAGACAAGTCAAGTTTAAGAGATTGGTTCATCATTATATATGATGACTCTGATGCAGATGATGACAACACCGGGCACAACACAACATCATATTTCTATAAGGTTGCATGTATAAGTTTAAAGTATGACGAACATGATGATGATGACGATGATGCTGGTTGATTGTTGTTAATGTTGCCTGCTTTTCAGTGTTATTTTTTTCTGTTACTCCATGCGGCAGAGTTCTTTTGTTAATTTGCGTTAGTGCGTTGCGTAGTTTTTTTAAGCCTCAACATCTTACAGCATTTGTTGGGTCCTCAAATAATATTTCAATATATGCTAAAAAAAATCTGTGCAGCATTTTGTGGCTGTTGTTGCTGTCTTCTCCTCCTAATCATGTTTATATGTTGTTAATTTTACTTGTAGGCAAATTGTTTAACATGAATGCATGATGTTGTTTTTACTGATTTGATGTCTTTATAGTGAAGTTTATAGTTTAACAAAAAAAAAAAAATGGAAAAAATTTAACACACAAAAGAAAGAGAATGTGCATAAAGAATATATGTTTAGAATTAAATATTATATGAGTTGCATATAAAATAAATATTTGATTAGAAAGTAGAAAAAGGAAGAAATGTGTTGGTAACAAAACTAGATGTAAAAACTAATATATTGATCCTTTTTAATCCTTAAGTCTAAAATAAAGATTCTGATACAAAAAAGAAACGCTACATAAAAACTTGTACAAAAAGTGAAAGTTTAAACTCAAACAGGCAATCTGTCAAAATGTCAGCATCAAAACAAATTAAGTTATCATCTACAAATCATATACAGACTACGATCAAAACTGACCACACACAACATGTTTCCGAAAAAAGGAAAGAACACAAAAACGTTTAAAAACAACAATATCGTTACCAAATGGTCAATTGAATGAATTTAGTCCCAGCAGCAAAAACCAAAAACAATGGTTTTAAAATCGTTTGGCATAAATATTAAAATGGTTCTGAGTTTAAGGTCTCAATAAAGGAGAAAAAAGAAAATACTACCAGCAGCTTGTTTAAGTACCAAACAGAGAATTATTTATAAGAACAGAAGGCAAACAAAAAAAAAAAAAAAAAAAAAAAAAACAATCAGTAATTTTGGGCAGCAGCCAAAGGAGGAGCTGGTGAACATAAAAAACAGTTAGTTACTGGAAGAAACAATAATAACTAATACTTATAAACATACTAAATATTGGTAAGAAAAAAACCCTTGCTTGCAGGTTAACACAGTTTTTTATAATGCAAAGTGTGAGGATACATTCAGATCACTCAAATATTTGATATAAAATGTCTCGAGACCTACTAGATTGTACTAAAGCCCGGTATATAAGAGATGCTAGATTATCTTACACACTATAAACTAGTTAAAGTCTGAACTATAATCTAGTCTATCGATTAAACTGTAATCTGTATATTATAGTATAGACTAGACTTCAGTCTAGCCCATAAACTAGACTACAGGCCTGAGAATAGTATAGACTAGTGTATATAATAAAGTGCAGGCTATATACTAGACTATAGTCCGGAAAATATACTAGACAACAGTCCAGACTATATTCAATAATATCATCCAGAATATAGACAAGATTACAGTCTATAGCTGACTATGAACCATCCTACATATAGGAATATAGTCTAGTCTTCACTATTGACCAGATTATAACCCTGACTACAGACAAGTGTTTAGTACAGACTATTGAAAAGACTATGTTTCTGACTATGGTACAGAATATATAGCAGACTATATTCAAAATGTTGTCCAGACTATAGCATACACTATAGTCTACACTATAGTCCAGACTACAGTCTACACTATAGTCCAGACTATAGTCTACACTATAGTCCAGACTATAGTCTACACTATAGTCCAGACTATAGTCTACACTATAGTCCAGACTATAGTCTACACTATAGTCCAGACTATAGTCTACACTATAGTCCAGACTATAATCTACACTATAGTCCAGACTATAGTCTACACTATAGTCCAGACTATAGTCTACACTATAGTCCAGACTATAGTCTACACTATAGTCCAGACTATAATCTACACTATAGTCCAGACTATAGTCTACACTATAGTCCAGACTATAGTCTACACTATAGTCCAGACTATAGTCTACACTGTAGTCCAGACTATAGCCTGTCCAGACTATAGTCCAGAATATAGTCTACTCTATAGTCCAGACTATAGTCTACACTATAATCCAGACTATAGTCTACACTATAGTCCAGACTATAGCCTACACTAAAGTTCGGAATATAGTCTACACCAGACTATAGTATACACTATAGTCTACTCTTGAGTCCAAACTATAGTCTACACTACAGTTCAGATTACAGTCCACACTACAGTTCAGATTATAGTCCACACTATATTTCAGATTATAGTTCACACTATAGTTCAGATTATAGTCCACACTATAGTTCAGACTATGGTACACATTATAGTCCAGACGATAGTACAGACTGTAGTCCACACTATAGTTCAGACTATAGTGCACACTATAGTTCAGATTATAGTACACATAGTCCGGACTATAGTCTACACCCGACTATAGTCTACACTATAGTCCAGACTATTGTCCACAGACTATAGTCTACACTATAGTCCTGACTATAGTCTACACTATGGTCCTGACTATAGTTATTTTTGTTATTTTGTCAAATATTTGAATAATGTGAACGTGCCTTAAGAATAAATACACATTCTGTTGGCACTTTAGTCCACAAATTTCTGTGGCAGATTCTTTTTTGAAACCTTAAACAATATGAAGTAAAGATGATTGTGAAGAAAATGAAGATCCAAAGATTTTTTTTTCCTTTTTTTTTCAGATTATTATACTTTTTCTTTTATAAAATTTCAAAAATAGTAAGTTCTCTCATATAAAGTTTTGATTGATTGAAATGACTTATAGATTTAAACATTTAGCTAAGAAGACATCATATTTTTTTGTCATATTATTGATATTTTATTAATGACAAAAAATCGACTATTGAAAACAATATTTCGGTCAATTAGATACCAGTATTGCTCTCTGGGGATTAATGTCTATTTTATATAGTTTTCTATTCCAAAAAAAAAAAAAAAACTAGCTAGCTGTGTAGTAAGTGCTATAATATTAAGACTTTTTTTTCAACAATTCTTCACTGTTTTGGGTTGTTAGCATTTCAATTGCCAATAAATTTTAGTTAACAATTTCATTTAAACATTTTGGAAGCAAAAAAAAGAAAGAAATAAAACTCATAAGACAATAAGGAAGAAGACAATTCTAGAAGAGCAACCAACAACAACCTAACTACAGATTACCCACATATGTAAGTAATGGTTTGGCAAAAAAAAAAGGCTTAACTGAAATAAAGCAAAGCATACAAAAAATGGTTGTTTGTTTGAAAATTCCCCAAACAGTAGATTATCTTAATTTAAAGACGTTTTACTACAAAATACGATTTTCAAAATACTTTAACTACACACACACACAGAGACGCTGATAAACCTTTACAAACGCATGTTATAAGTACAGGATGAGGCTGAATTCAGCATCACCACCATATGTGTGTATTTTTTTTTTAGCCATCTTTGTAGTTTTTGATAGTTTTATATGGGTATTTCTTTCTTCTGGTTTTTTTTATATTTTTGGTTTGATAGCATTATAAATAATTCACATTTGATTAGAGTTGCGAATAAATTTTGTTCTAATTCAGGAAAATCACGACAACGTTTAACATTTCTTTTTTTTTTGTATTTTTCGTTACATTTTAGCCCGTTTAAAGCATTCACAGCAGCACGAAAAAGAAAAACTAACTCGATTCCTTTTAGTTTTGTTTTCTTCTTTTTTTTACCTTCTGGGTTAAAAAGCACCAAAATGATGATGATTGGGTTCATATATTCTTTTTTACTGCGTTTTTTTTTTTAGTCTTTAGAAAATAGAGACTAAGTTTTCGTAACTAAAGTCAAGTTAATATTATCAGTTGTTATAGAAAGCAGAAAAAAAGAGTAAAATATTAAGTTTATAAATATCGTTTAAACGATATTGCTTAGGTTTTGGTTTGTTAGAAGATTTTGGTTTGGGTGGTGGTGGTACGTACATACGTACGTGTAGTTTTTGGTAGTGCATAAATAAGATCACGTTTATGGTAACTTATGGTTTATGATTATAAGCAAAGAACTAACCAACTATTGGACTAAACTTAACAAAACTAACTACATGTAATATTCATTAAATACAATTTTTCATGTATAGACTAAATAGACTTGAATATCTTTACAGTTTGACCTTAAATTTTGAGGTCTTTTTTTTCTAAGCAGATTTTTGTTGGTTTTTGGAGGAGCGCGGGGTCTAATTTTGTGGCAGGAAAAGAAAATATAATAACTTAAAGGAATTTGCTTTAAAAAATTAGTGGGAGAAAATAGTACTAGTAACCAGCAAAAACAAGGTAATGACTTGTATTTACCCAACATCTTACTTTTCTATGACTACTATATACTACCAACTGCGTTATTTAGAAGGTGTCTGGTAATGATTTATAAATAACTTTTGGGTAAAAACTATTAGCAAACCTAGTGGAAACATCATTGTCGGATATTTCTTTTATTTAAAAACAAAACTTAACTCCTTATTAGCAAGCTAATGTGATAAGTACTTACTTCACTCCTTATATGTAAGCGAGCGTGGTAAGTACTTGCCTCTAATATCATTATCTTGTTAAAATGTTCTGTGTAAATAAATTCTGTTTAAGACCTATGTAGACGGTATCAGCATATAATTGGTTTCGACATCGTCTGCATAGCAGTCTGGTCTAAATTCTTTATCAGTTAATTATATAGCCGAAAAATGGAAATGACTTTAAAATAAGCTAGAAGTTGGGTCAGTTATGAGTATATAACGAATGTGTATTATTTTTTATTATAAATAATTTATGTTTAATTTCGATACATTTTTGATGAAAAAGCGATTTTCTGAAAGATGTTATATATCTGGGCAAGGGTCAAATATGAACCGATCCTAATTTGGTGAAGGGATTTTTGTTGACATGAAATTTAGTTAAGGCGAATATCATCGAAAAACAAGTGCTTATAAGGGAATTAAAGACGCATTTTAAGAAGGGGACTTGGTAGGGGGTGCTAGAGTCAAATAAGGGCCGATCATTATATGAGTACATAAAACGGAGTTGTGCCTATTTCTGTAAGGATATTACTATATTTGACATAATTATGAGTTCCATAGCCCAATTTATAGGACCTAGTTATATGGGGGCTTGGTAAAATAATGGGCCGATATCAACCAAAGGATGGTTCTTGGACCAAAAATAACACAATTTGTATTTAAGGCGAATATCATCGAAAAACAAGTGTGTGTAAGGTAATTAACGACGATAAAGCATTTTCAGAAGAGGACTTGGTAGGGGGCTAGAGTCAAATAAGGGCCGATCATTATATGATTATAAAAAACTGAGTTGTGCCTATTTCTGTAGGGATATTACTATATTTGACATAATTATGAGTTCCATAGCCCAGTTTGTAGGACCTAGTTATATGGGGGCTTGGTAAAATAATGGGCCGATATCAACTTAAGGATCGTTCTTGGACCAAAAATAACACAATTTGTAGTTAAGGCGAATATTATCGAAAAACAAGTGTTTATAAGGGAATTAAAGACGATCAAGCATTTTCAGAAGAGGACTTGGTAGGGGGCTAGAGTCAAATCATTATATGATTATATAAAACTGAGTTGTGCCTATTTCTGTAAGTATATTACTATATTTGACATAATTATGAGTTCCATAGCCCAGTTTGTAGGACCTGGTTATATGGGGGCTTGGTAAAATAATGGGCCGATATCAACTTATGGATCGTTCTTGGAACAAAAATAACACTTGGGCTAAATTTCACCGAATTATGTTCAAAATTGCGACCTATACTTTGATTTCAAGGTTTACATGGACAGACAGACAAACAGACGGACGGACAGAAAATTATTCTGAGCCGATTGGTGTACCTTAAGGTGGGTATAGAACCACTAAAGTAGTGTAGGGTGGTTTTAGGTTTGGTTTTGCGTCTTGTGTCTATGTTTTGTTAACTAAAGTTATCAGTTTTCGGTCAACAGCATAGATTCTATAAATCTTTAAAAATTAATATAATTCTTCAGCTTAGATGGCAAATAGGCTTAGTTCTTTCTTCTACGAGCTTTTTCTAATAAGATTTTTAAATCTTACGAGCTTTTTCTAAAAAAATATACATTGGTTTGTTAAACTTATTATAAAGAGTTTTTTCGAATTTAAACAAAAAATCTACAACAAAATTAGAAAAAAGCAAAAAAAAAAAAAAATACAGTTTAAAAGAAAAACTTAAAAAAGAGAAGATAAAAAAATAATAAACGCATAGTTTGGCATTTTAAGGCAATTCTACGAAACCAAAAAAAATTTTTTATTTCTTGGTATGCAGCAGGCAGGCATGAATTGCGTGAGCGTGCGTTAACATTTTCTTTTTATTTCTTTTAAAATTCAAACAAAAACAGCCACAGCAGCAGCACACTGCTCATCATAACTCAAAATAAAAAAACACATCCTTTAGTTTAGATCTTTTCCAATGAAAATTTTTAGGCAAAGTTTAAGAAAGAAACTTAAGAAAAAGCATAGAAGTAAAAAACCCAAGAAAATGTATCTCCAGCTCTAGCGGGAAAAATTACATTTCACGCTGAAAATGCGTGCTCTGCGTGCCTGCAATACGAATAAAAGAAATACATACAAAAGTATGAAAAGTAAAGGGAATGCTAGCAGAGCGCTTGCGCTTAAAACTTTGTTGAACTTTTGTTCAGTATGATGATGAATACCAGAAAATTTTAAAGTGTAGGTGCTGTGCTTTTGGTTACTTGGTAAACTTTGCGTTTGATTTGAAAGGTTTATTTTTTACTTCTATTCGCTTTGTTTATCATTAAAACCATGCAATTGCCCCGAAAACGTGAGCAGCCAAAATATCTTACACACACAAGAGTTAAGGTTGAAAAATCATAGTTAAAAAGACGTTTTTCTTTGCCTTAGGTTTTAGTCTGACAACAACAAAAAAAAAAAAAAAAAAAAAAAAAAAAAAAACTAGAGCCTTTAGCTTGGCACTTGTGCGTTTTTGATTTTATAATCATCATCAGCATCATTATTTGAAAGATTAAGTAAAAAATTAACTTTTTGGCGTCATATCCTAAATTTGTGGGGGCTTTGGAAAAACAGTTAAATGCTTATGATTTTTTTACATTTCTCTAAAAGTGATGGAAATTACTCTTTTGGAGTTTAAATTAATTTTAAGAAAAGTTTTGATCTTTACCTTAAATTTTGTCAAGGAAATACATTGCAAAGTTTTTAAAGGAAAACTCACCTGAAAATAGAAAAAGAAGTAAGGTAAGACATTTGTAAAATTGCACATTAAAGGAATGGGGGGGGTTTGTTTTTGGAAAGGTCTCTAAAAAATAGTGTGTTAGAAAGAGTTGAGTGCACCCACAAAATCCGGGAATTGTAAAGGTAAATGGTAAAAGGTGAGGTCACGAGGGAGCAGAGCCAACAGAAAACGAACGAACCATGGGAGCGAGTGTATCGAGCGAGCGAGCGAGCGAGCGAGGAGCGAGCGAAGCGAGCGAGCGAGCGAGGAGCGAGCGAGCGAGCGAGCGAGCGAGCGAGCGAGCGAGCGCGCGAGCGCGCGCGCGAGCGAGGAGCGAGCGAGCGAGCCGAGCGAGCGAGCGAGCGAGCGAGCGAGCAGCAGGAGCGAGCGAGCGAGCGAGCGAGCGAGCGAGAGCGAGCGAGCGAGCGAGCGAGCGAGCGAGCGAGCGAGCGAGCGAGCGAGCGAGCGAGGAGCGAGCGAGCGAGCGAGCGAGCGAGCGAGCGAGCGAGCGAGCGAGCGAGCGAGCGAGCAGCGAGCGAGAGCGAGCGAGCGAGCGAGCGAGCGAGCGAGCGAGCGAGCGAGCGAGCGAGCGAGCGAGCGAGCGAGCGAGCGAGCGAGCGAGCGAGAGCGAGCGAGCGAGCGAGCGAGCGAGCGAGCGAGCGAGCGAGAGCGAGCGAGCGAGCGAGCGAGCGAGCAGCGAGCGAGCGAGCGAGCGAGCGAGCGAGCGAGCGAGCGAGCGAGCGAGCGAGCGAGCGCGAGCGAGCGAGCGAGCGAGCAGCGAGCGAGCGAGCGAGCGACGACGAGCGAGCGAGCGAGCGAGCGAGCGAGCGAGAGAGCGAGCGAGCGAGCGAGCGAGAGAGAGCGAGCGAGAGCGAGCGAGCGAGCGAGCGAGCGAGCGAGCGAGCGAGCGAGCGAGCTAGCGAGCGATCGAGCGAGCGAGCGAGCGATCGAGCTAGCGAGCTATAGCGAGCGAGACGAGCGAGCGATCGAGCTAGCGAGCGAGCGAGCGAGCGAGCGAGCTAGCGAGAGCGAGCTATCTATCTATCTATCGATCTATCTATCTATCTATCTATCTATCTATCTATCTATCTATCTATCTATCTATCTATCTATCTATCTATCTCTATCTATATCTACCAAAGAGCAAAGTATGGAATTCAAGAACTATTTTACCAAACCTAACATAACATTATTGTCCACTTTATTGGGATTAAAATTAAACCGATTTCCTGTTTAAAATCCCACTAACAACAATTTCCAAATAGTGCACAATTGCTCTCTAAATAATTTCTTTATTTTCTATATTATTTGTTATCCAAATGCAATTTCTATTATTTTTGTTGCTGTTGTTTTTGGACTTTTTATTGTAAAAGTAAACAACAATGGCGTCAACAATTTCATTTCACTATGGCTGCAGTTAACTTCTCTACTGACATGTTATCGGTTCATGTTAGTGCTGTTGTTATTGCTATTAGGCTTGGCATTACAAATAAAATAACTTTATTTATGCAAAAACAAATAAGTGTAAGAACCACCGAAACAATAGAAAAACAAAAAAAAAAAAAAAAAAAACAAGACCAAAAAACAAACTATTCGAACTATAGGAAACAAATCCAGTGACAGGCGGCCAAACGACCACCCCTTCAAAAAATCACAAAAAAAAGGAAAATGCAAAAAAACAACAAAAACAATACTTCCTTGTTGTAGTAGTTGCTGTTGTTGTTTTACATAATAATGGCTGCTCTAATATGCGTGTTAAAGTGTGAGTAAATCAGCACTATATATATTTGTATATATGAATAGTGCCGATTTTCCACTCATACCGTACACGCAATGAATGTGTCGTGTTGTCTGTATTTAAAGAGAGCGAGAGCGAGTGGTGTAAAGAAGTCTGAGTCTAGGAAGGGGTGGTTAAACAACTACCTACCAAGAAAAAGAAACAACAAGGAGACATTTATAAAAGTAGATGAAGACCAAAAATCAACCCTTACTCTAAGTATTTTACAACAAATATACATAATATGTGAGTGAGTAATATATATAAATGTGTGTGTGTGTGTGTTTGTAATTGTGTTTATGTGCGGTTGTAGTTGTTATAAGTATATTTTTACATTACACACAATGGTACCCCCTATGTATGATAGTACCTTTTGTTATAAAAACATTAATTTCTTTATTTTTTAAACACCATTTCCCTTTTTCAATGAAATATATGGATTACTGTGCTCTAAAAAGAATCGAAACAAATAGCACTCAGACGGGGCAAGGTGTAAGTCAAAACTTCCGAAAAATTTAATTCTAATTTCGGAAATTGTTCGGTACAGTTTTCATGTGATGGCAGCTCATAATAGTTAAGGGTCCTTGTGGTACCACCGAGTACATAGCCTAACTTAAGGACCTGCCCTTATGTCTTTGATGTCGATTCGGGTTTTTCGTCGAATGTAAATACGATATTTAAAACTTCGAGTCCATCACAAGTAGTGATTCAACGACTAATATTCGAGCAAGAATTCGATTCGTGAGATCTGGTGTCAACAGCGAGATATGATGAACTGAATGGAACTTGAACTCATCACAGAGAACCCAGTGTTCTGCATGATAACCATACTAAAATTTTGTACAAAGTCCACTTGATCATGAATCTGAACTCCATAAAGAATTTCGGACTATAAGGTAACACCCAACTATATAGTTTCCGAATAGGGACGATTAGCTTGGATCCAATTGGACACTAGAACTGACGCTGCTGTCTTTATTCTTGAGATGGACACAAAATGGTCCTACGGACTCCTAGACGAATTAAATGATATTATGGGAACTATGATACTGCAACGTACAAGGAAATGGGGTAGAAGAAGAACTTGCAAAACGATCCTCGAACCTTGACCTAAATGCAAGGGACAGGGGGGTTAAGGTACCCATTTGTCAATATTATAGGATGATCTTCAAACATCACTAATATGGATTGTAAAGCATCAGTCAGGAGAGGGAAATTAGGTAGAGGACGAACTTGCAAAACGATGCTCGAACCTTGACCTAAATGGAAGGTACAGGGGGGTTAAAACACCCATTTATTACTATTATAGGATGATCTTCGAACAACACTAATATGTGTTAAGAAGTATGTAAGGACTTATGGTCAAGATCATACAAGAGCAACCAGGAAAACGTGGGTGGATTTTATTCATACAATCTCTTTTGTCAGGAGAATTAGAAGTTATTTCGACTGAAGACTACAATGGGGATTCGGATCTTCTGTCAGAATTCTTTCTTGATCAGAATCTGAATAATTTCATGTCTCGTATTCTATTCAACAACTCTATTACACGATTCTAAAGAAAAACATTTCAAATTTGTACCCAGCAAAATTTCGGTAATGACTTGTACTTGTTTATTTAAGTAGTTATTTGTAAGCAAGCATGGTATGTACTTGTCTCTAATGTCATCACAGTGTTAAGATAATGAATTAAAATACGGGTAATGTTAAATGCACTGTGCTTCGATAGCTGTTTCATTTGAATCTCTGATTGGAGATATACCTTATTATAAGTAACTCTACTCAACCAAACCTAAAGATTCGGGGCAAAAATTGTCTTCTATAAGGCGTTCAAGAATGATATTTTTCTACCTTGTCAAAAATCAATCATTAAAATCTTGTTTAACCTAAGACCTGGTGTACTTCAACAAATTTGTTTACCATTTTTTCAGTTTTTTTTTTTTACTTGTCTATAATGTAAAATAGTTAAGTACACGAAACAACCCCTACTTTAAGTCTACGAAACAACAAGAAATAAAGAACTTGTATTAGACCTAAAAAATGCACACAAACACGAATCATGGACATGATGGTAAATACAATTTCTTAACTACTCTAACGTGTGGTAGGTACTTTTTTTCAAAACTATTTTATGCGTTTTTCTTTTTATTTAAAGGTAAAAATATGCCTACACACTGTTGTACTCGAAGAATACTTTAACATGTTTTTTTCATGTAAGTTTTACTACCTGTATTTAGGGGTTGATTTCTTTTTATTTTTGTTGGTTGCCATTAGAATTTCTAGTTTCTAGTCGGGCTTCATTTTTAAATTGTGAAATTTTTTTGTTAGCTATTCTAAACATGTTTAAAATAACAATTGTTCTTGTTGTTTTTACTGCTGCTATTGCTTACCAATCCTAAATAGGGTGCAGTGTTAAAATTTTTAGGGTGTTAAAAGTACAAGAATTTTCCTTAAGCCATAGTGGTAATAAAACCGCCATAAGTTAAAAGAATTTTCACACATTTTTTTCATACAGTAAAATAAAATAAGAAAAAAATGGCGTAGTCTTGAAAAATTCTAAAGGAAACTTAATTATATTAAATGTCTAAAAGAATTTATAAATAATTGCAGTTTTAAAACAGATTTTAAACTAGTATTAAAAGCCAATAACCAATTCATGGCTATATTTTTTTTGCTTAATTACATTAGCTCTATAAGATTTTATTTTAACGCTCTTGAAAACAACCTTGAAAAAGTCTTTTTTTTTTTTCTCTTAAGCTTCTATTTATTTTAAAGTTCTATTATTTTTAATGATTATAGGTTTTTTTTTACTGCTTCTAATGACTTTTTTCTTAACTTATTATGAACAAGTTTTTTATTTCTTTGTAAAAACTTTGCAAAAAAAATGGTTAAAAAAGTTTAAATCTTGTATTTCTCTATTCCTAGGTTGCGCATGCGTTATGAATGCATTGTTGGTTTTAAAGGAAAAAAAATTGCTGTTTTTTTTATTGTTGAACATTTTAAAGTGAGGAAAAAACATTAATTATATTATTATGTTTCTTTTTTAGTGAAAAAAATGGGTTTTTGCAATTTGTTTTATAGTAGCTGTTATTTTTAAAAATTATTTGGTTCCGTCATTTTTGCCTCTACAAAATGCCAGTATATTAAAGTTTTTAAGACTCAAGGTTTTCAATGTCAAATTTCT
This sequence comes from Lucilia sericata, assembly GCF_015586225.1. NCBI lineage: Eukaryota > Metazoa > Arthropoda > Insecta > Diptera > Calliphoridae > Lucilia > Lucilia sericata. Next base: position 31,809 of record NW_023994307.1, read on the forward strand.
GTGAAATTTGGCCTTGAATTTCGCAAAAAAATTAGTTGCAATTTTGTATGATCTAGGTTCATAATATATAAAAATTGGTTTAAAGAAACCTTGAGAAAAATTAGTTTTTTTTTCATGGTTTTCTTTAGGGAAATAATTCAAATTTAAATGAAAACCACTCGAGCATAAAATTATTTAACTATATTTTAAAGGTATTTGAGTTAACACATTTTTGATTTAATCATAATACGAACTATCTGTCTGTCTGTGTCTGTCTGTCTGTGTCTGTCTGTCTGTCTGTCTGTCTGTCTGTCTGTGTCTGTCTGTGTCTGTCTGTCTGTGTCTGTCTGTCTGTGTCTGTCTGTGTCTGTCTGTGACTGTCTGTGTCTGTCTGTGTCTGTCTGTGTCTGTCTGTGTCTGTCTGTGTCTGTCTGTGTCTGCCTGTGTTTGTCTGTGTCCGTCTGTGTCTGTGTCTGTCTATATTTATCTATCTATCTATCTATCTATCTATCTATCTATCTATCTATCTATCTATCTATCTATCTATCTATCTATCTATCTATCTATCTATCTATCTATCTATCTATCTATCTATCTATCTATCTATCTATCTATCTATCTATCTATCTATCTATCTATCTATCTATCTATATCTATCTATCTATCTATCTATCTATCTATCTATCTATCTATCTATCTATCTATCTATCTATCTATCTATCTATCTATCTATCTATCTATCTATCTATCTATCTATCTATCTATCTATCTATCTATCTATCTATCTATCTATCTATCTATCTATCTATCTATCTATCTATCTATCTATCTATCTATCTATCTATCTATCTATCTATCTATCTATCTATCTATCTATCTATCTATCTATCTATCTATCTATCTATCTATCTATCTATCTATCTATCTATCTATCTATCTATCTATCTATCTATCTATCTATCTATCTATCTATCTATCTATCTATCTATCTATCTATCTATCTATCTATCTATCTATCTATCTATCTATCTATCTATCTATCTATCTATCTATCTATCTATCTATCTATCTATCTATCTATCTATCTATCTATCTATCTATCTATCTATCTATCTATCTATCTATCTATCTATCTATCTATCTATCTATCTATCTATCTATCTATCTATCTATCCATCTATGCTGTCAAAAATCTTAAATCAACTTAAAATTAGGTTACAGGAACCGGCTGTGAATAGTTTTAAACTATTTTCCCCTACACAACTGTAGCAATTAACACATAGAAACCAAAACATTCTAAACAACCAGTACTCAATCCACATTCTCAATTAATTTCCTCTTATTGCGTCTTTTATTATATGTATATAAATTTTTTATTATTATTATTTTATTTCTTCTCGAAATAGTTATACACGACGTCCACAACGTTTCACAAAGAAACTTTTTAAACATTCTCAAACACGTATAATTTGAAAAGAAATATAAATAAATTAAGAATAGAAAAAAAAACTAAAGCTTGCCAACAAACAATTTTATTATAGAAAGATATTTTGCTAGTTGGTTTTTTGCTAAAAATAAAAAAATAAATTAAAATAAAATAAAATAAAAAATCGCACAGAAATTGTTTGCTAAGAAAACTATTAGGCAGAGATTTAAAGGAATGGAAAAGTTACTGAAACACATAACACATTCTTCACGAAAATTTGATCAAAGTCAGTAAAAGTAAACAAAAATATGAGCAATTTGGGATGAAGAAGAAATTTATTGAAAATTTTTTATAAAAAGAAAATTTATCTAAATTTTATAAGAAAAGAAAATTTTCTATAAAAGAAAATTTACAGAAAATTTGTAGAAAATTTTTTATAAAAAAGAAAATTTATAGAAAATATTCTATAGAAAATAAAATTGATCAAAAAGATTCTTAAAATATATGAAATTCTTAAGTTTATATTCCTTTAACTATATCTGTTAAGGAAATAACTATTCGTTATAAAATCTAAATTAAAATAATTTCTAACAAACATTAATTTTTTATATTAAATTTTCTACTATTCTGATATCAAGTACTTTTTTCATTACAAAAAATATATTTATTTAAAATTAAAAGCTAAAAAAAAAACTCGTCATTTTACTCAAACACACAATTATTCAAAAGATAAAAGGTTCTCAAAGGCAACTTAACAAGCAATCGAACGAACGGTTTTTGTTCGTTCAAACAAACAAACATTTCAATACATGTGTTGATGAAAAATTTACATAAATTTATAAGATTTAAGTATGAATATTTCTTATTTTTTTGCTGAATCTTAGTATTTGTATAATATATGTATATAATAAATGTATTGTTTAGTTGATCGGTTGGTATTTTAGTCAACGACTAAATAATAATGTGTAATCGATGTTTAGAAAATGTTTAGTTTAGTTTTAGTTGAATCTTTTAGTTTTTTTTTGTATTGCAGCAATTACCGCTGTACGAGCAGTTTATAGTGTTTATAGTTGTTGTTGTAGTTTTTTTTCTTCTAATTTATTTAAATTTATTATATTTATTAAACATTTAAACTTGTCTCAATACGTGTACATGTTTTATGCATAAAAAGATTTATCATCATTATCAACGTATATATAACCCAGTGAACAAGTAAAAGGAAAAATGAAAAATCCCAAAAACATAAAAACATATTGTTTACAGCTTATTGGTTAACAAATTTGTTTAACAAAATTTCTTCTTAATTTCTTCTTTTTTGTTTGGAATTGTTTACTGTGTTATTCCCACCATTAATGTCCACCATATATACCAAAGAACTAACTATATATTGCTTTTAACTATTTATGTTAAAATATGTTAAACAGTTTTGTTAATTTATGTGTATGGGGGCTTTTCTTTGAATGTTAACAAAAACCCAACTTAAAACCAATCGTTAAATAAATATCAATAGATATTATTAGTTTGTTTGTTGCTGTTCTATTCTTTTATATATTTTATTTGGTTTGCATAAAAATTCCTATATTTATTTTGATTACAAATAAATTACAACTAGTGACTTAGTAGCTTGTTAAGGTAGAAAAAAAATTAATAATGTCATAATGTTGTTAAAATTGTGGTTGGCTGCTGGTTGCTTGGTCAGTCGGCAATTTGTGGTATAAAGAGTTAAGAAGTGTTAAATATTTATGCGAAATTTGAGATAAGGGGTGCTCATTAATGATAATGACCAAAAGACTGACTTTTCTTATCGAGAAGTTGTCAGTTTCTGAGCAACTTTGCTATAAAAGAAGTAGTCAGATTCTGAGCAATTTTTAAATGCAAAAAGTTGTCAGATTAAGAGCAATTTTCAATACCAAAAGTTATCATATTATGGGTAACATTTCTATACAAAAAGTTGTCAGATTCTGAGCAACTTTTCTACACAAAAAGTTGTAAGATTCTGAGCAACTTTTCTATACCAACAGTTATCAGATTCAGAACAACTTGTCAATACAAAAAGTTGTTAAATTCTGGGCAACATTTCTACCAAAAAGTTGGCAGATTCTGTGAGCAACTTTTCTGTAGAAAAAGTTGTCAGATTCTGAGCAACTTGTCTATAGAATAAGTTGTCAGATTCTGAGCAACTTGTCTATAGAAAAAGTTGTCAGATTCTGAGCAACTTGTCTATAGAAAAAGTTGTCAGATTCTGAGTAACTTTTCTATAGAAAAAGTTGTCAGATTCTGAGTAACTTTTCTATAGAAAAAGTTGTCAGACTCTGAGCAACTTTTCTATAGAAAAAGTTGTCAGACTCTGAGCAACTTTTCTATAGAAAAAGTAGTCAGACTCTGAGCAACTTTTCTATAGAAAAAGTTGTCAGATTCTGAGCAACTTGTCTACAGAAAAAGTTGTCAGATTCTAAACAACTTTTCTATAGAAAAAGTTGTCAGATTCTGAGCAACTTTTCTATAGAGAAAGTTATCGGACTCTGAGCAATTTTTCTATTGAAAAAGTTGTCAGACTCTGAGCAACTTTTCAGACTCTGAGCAACTTTTCTATAGAAAAAGTTGTCAGACTCTGAGCAACTTTTCTATAGAAAAAGTTGTCAGAATCTGAGCAACTTTTCTATAGAAAAAGTTGTCAGACTCTGACAACTATTCTATTGAAAAAGTTGTCAGACTCTGAGCAACTTTTCTATAGAAAAAATTGTCAGACTCTGAGCAACTTTTCTATAGAAAAAGTTGTCAGACTCTGAGCAACATTTCTATAGAAAAAGTAGTCAGACTCTGAGCAACTTTTCTATAGAAAAAGTAGTCAGACTCTGAACAACTTTTCTGTAGAAAAAGTTGTCAGACTCTGAGCAACAGTTCTATAGAAAAAGTTGTCAGACTCTGAGCAACTTTTCTATAGAAAAAGTTGTCAGACTCTGAGCAACTTTTCTGTAGAAAAAGTTGTCAGACTCTAAGCAACTTTTCTATAGAAAAAGTTGTCAGACTCTGAGCAACTTTTCTATAGAAAAAGTTGTCAGACTTTGAGCAACTTTTCTATAAAAAAAGTTGTCAGACTTTGAGCAACTTTTCTATAAAAAAAGTTGTCAGACTTTGAGCAACTTTTCTATAGAAAAAGTTGTCAGACTGTGAGCAACTTTTCTATAGAAAAAGTTGTCAGACTTTGAGCAACTTTTCTAAAAAAAAGTTGTCAGACTTTGAGCAACTTTTCTATAGAAAAAGTTGTCAGACTGTGAGCAACTTTTCTATAGAAAAAGTTGTCAGACTGTGAGCAACTTTTCTATAGAAAAAGAAGTCAAACTCTGAGCAACTTTTCCATAGAAAAAGTAGTCAGACTTTAAGCAACACTTAAGAAACTTTTCTATAGAACAATTTTCTACAGAAAAAGTTTTCATATCTGTTCCTTTAATTTTGAAATTTATTTTATTTTAGTCCATTACCTAAAAATTAGCTGTGAAAAAGGGATTAAAAATTCATAATAAAACTGTTTCCCACAATAATCTTGAAACTTTCTAATAAACTTTTACCAAAATCTATTGACTTAATATTTATTACTATCCTCATAAAGTAGCGTCATTTTAATTTATTACTAAGCCCGCAGTTTTGAAAAATCCCAATAAAATTTCCTCTAATTTGAAAATAAAAATATAATTTATATAATTATGAAGGTAAAATATTTTCCATAAAATTTCTTTCATAACACCTAATTAAAATTTATAGACATTCAAAATTTGAAAACAATAAAAACTAATTAATAGTGAGTAGAAAAAAGAAAAATAGAAATATAAAGAAAAAATCGGCGGGCTGTATGGAACAAAAAAAAATGTTTGCAAAAAATCGCCCATTTGCAAAAAAGTAGAAAAAATAAAGAAAGAAACCATCATGATTTTATGGGAACTCATTATCATCATTCAATCGCGCTCTTCATGTTTGACCTAAATTCATCCATATGTTTTCTTGTATGTTTTACTATAATTTTGTTGCTACTTTCTTATAGATTTCAGCCACTATATAGTTTGGTTTATAGATCTGTATCTAACATGAAAAAAAAATTTGGGGTCTTTATCTTTAAATGACAACAACATAGAAACAAACACAAAAAAAAAACTTTTGTATATTTATTTATCGCTAAACAATGTTAAGAAACTAAAGTCTAAACAAACAAGCAGAATGGGCCTTGGCAGCAGCAGCAGCCGCTGAGGCAACAACTAACTACAAAACCAACACACACAAAAAACTCAATTCCGTGTTCCCCCACATTATTATAAATAATCTACGCAAAAACACAATGTAAGCGCTGAAGGCGACACAGCTACTAACAAAACTGTCTTTTTATTTAGTGCGTTAAATTAAAGCGAGAGAAACTAATTCAAAAAAAAAACCCAAATATTTATTTAATTTAGTTCGAATTGTTTTTATAGTTTATTTATTTAAGTGTAGAAAGGCAAATAAAAAACTTTTTTCTAATTTAAGTACAAGAGTACGCCAGCAACTAACTGATCAGCACTGTTTAAAAACTTTTTAAACATAAAATTAAGTGAAAAAAACAATAACAACATATACAACCAATTTTCTATAGATACGTCAGCATACTGAATTAATGTGTGATTTTTGTTGTTGTTCTTGTTGTTAGTGTAACCATAATTTGTGATTTAACTATTTGTGCGTTTATGTTTATCAATGGCAAAGAGAGGAAGAGAGGAGGGGAAATACTAAAAAGTCAGTTAATTAAAGTAATGAATTCATTGGACAATATAAAGCCTAAGCAAATATCCGAGCTACGTTCATATGGCAAAATTTATCAGGTTCTCATCAACTATTTTTGTATAAAAATTTTTGACAAAAAAACAAAAAGTTGTCAGACTATGAGCAACTTTTCTGTATCGTCAAACCCTAAGCAACTTTTCTATACAAAAAGTTCTCAAAGTCTGACAAACTTTTCTCTAAAAAAAGTTATCAGAATGTGAGCAACTTTTCCATACAAAAAAGTTGTCACAACTCTGAGCAACTCTGCTGTACAAAAAGTTTTCAGACTGTGAGCAACTTTTTTATGGAAAATGTCGTAAGAGTCTGAGCATTTCTTTTCAAAAAATTTTCAAACTCCAAACTGTTTTTCTATACAACAAAGTTTAGATTCTGGGCAATATTTCTCAGATTCTGAGCACCTTTTCAATAAAAAAATGAGGATCAGAGCAACTTTTCTATAAAAAAAGTAGTAGAAAAAATAGACAAATTTTGAGTAGCTTTTCTATAGAAATAGTCGGATTCTATAGAAAAAGTAGTCAGATTATGAGTAACATTTCTATAGAAGAAGTAGTCATATTTTGAGCAACTTTTCTATAGAAAAATAGTAAGATTCTAAGTAACTTTTCTATAAAAAAAATAGTCAGATTCTGAGCAACTTTTCTATAGAAAAAGTAGTCAGATTCTGAGCAACTTTTCTATAGAAAAAGTAGTCAGATTCTGAGTAACTTTTCTATAGAAAAAGTAGTCTGATTCTGAGTAACTTTTCTATAGAAAAAGTAGTCAGATTATGACCAACTTTCTTTATAGAAAGAGTAGTCAGATTCTGAGCAACCTTTCTATAGAAAAAGTAGTCTGATTCTGAGTAACTTTTCTATAGAAAAAGTAGTCAGATTCTGAGAAACTTTTCTATTGAAAAAAATAGTCAGATTTGGAGCAACTTTTCTATAAAAAAGTACTCAGATTCTAAGTAACTTTTCTATACAAAACGTTGTCATATTCTGAGCAAATTTTCTATAGAAAAATAGTCAGATTCTGAGTGACTTTTCTATAAAGAAAGTTGGCCACAATCTGACCACTTTTTCTATAGAAAAGTTAGCAACTTTTTATGGAAAAAGTCGTCAGAGTCTGAGCATTTCAATTCGAAAAGTTCTCAAATTCTGGGCAATATTTCCCAGATTCTGAGCAACTTTTCAATAAAATAATCAGGAACTATAAAAAGTAGTAGAAGAAACAGACAAATGTTGAGTAGCTTTTCTATAGAAAAAGTAGTCAGATTATGAGTAACTTTTCTACAAAAGAAATAGTCATATTCTGAAAAACTTTTCTATAGAAAAATAGTAAGATTTGAAGTAACTTTTCTATAGAAAAAGAAGTCAGATTCTGATCAACTTTTCTATAAAAAAAGTAGTCAGATAGTGAGTAACATTTCTATAGAAAATGTAGTCAGATTCTGAGCAATTTTTCTATAGAAAAAGTAGTCGGATTCTGAGCAATTTTCTACAGAAAAATTAGTCAGATACAGAGCAACTTTTCTATAGAAAAAGTAGTCAGATTCTGAGCAACTTTTCTGTAGAAGAAGTAGTCAGATTCTGAGCAACTTTTGTATAGAAAAAGTAGTCAGATTTTGAGTAATTTTCTATAGAAGAAAAAGAAGTCAGATTCTGAGCAACTTTTATGTAGAAAAAGTCAGATTCTGAGTAATTTTTTCTATAGAAAAAGTAGTTAGATTATAAGCAACTTTTCTATATAGAAAGAAGATTCTGAGCAAGTTTTCTATAGAAAAAATTGTCCGATACTCAGCAACTTTTCTATAGAAAAATTTGTTAGATTCTGAATAATTTTCTATAGGAAATATTGTTTGACTCTGAGTAATATTTCTTTAAGACTATTTGTCACATTTGAAAAATTTCTCAAAAAAAAAAAAAAAAATAAAAATTATGTTCAAAGACTAAATTCCTTTCCATTACTGTCACCCCTTAATGACTGTTTCCTTACTTCTTAACCAAATCAACAGAAAAAAAACTATGTATTTAGGTAGCAACACTGCCTGACTATGCTTTGCGATTTTTTTGCTAGCTTTTGCAAAAAAAAAATTGCTATAACTGTACTGTGTGCTCTATTCAATATCATTTCAACTCAATACAAAGTCACATAAATAGCAAACATACATATCGATGTACTACGTACTCGTAGTACATCTGTATCTGAAAAACTTTTTTCTTTTCGTTTTGAGGATTACGCAATGCGTTCACATTTATTTTAGCAGGCAGCAAAAAAAATAACAACAACAACGATATGAATTTAGTGTATATAGTATATTCATGACCATAAAAAAAACAACAATGTTGCGAATTTAGAAAAAAAAAAATTCATTGTTGAATTTGATAGAAAATAGTAGATGAGTGATAGTGCGGGAAGTAAAGGGAAATGTTTGCCAATAGCGTCATTAGAAAGCATAGATTTGAGAGGAGAGGGTAAAATGGGTAGAATACTAGAAGTGGAAGAACTAAATTAAAATGCTAAAACACCAAAAAAGGGAAAAACACTCACCGGACTAGTGATGTAACTAGATCTTTGGGAGTGAGATCGTTTGTAGTTCTAAGGTCTTATATGAGGAATGCCTGTCAATTTAATATTACGAGCACCTAAACTAGTTTGCGTAAATAAATTGGAACATATTTTTAGATATCCCTAAATTGGTACTAAAAAAATCCCCTTTATCCCAATTTCCCCCTAACACTTAATGACAAGATTTCCTATTGGGTCTCTGTTCTCTTATTTATTTTATATATACAATTATACATGACTCTCATCACTTCCGTGCTTGTATCTACGCACTCACACTATTTTTAGGTACACGATTGTTTTCTAACTCATATACACGCAACTATTCGCACATATGTACATCCATACATTTAATACACACATATACTAAGAGGAGAGGAGAATTCCAACCATACATATATTTCTGATGTGAATTAGTTCAATGGGTATGAATGTTTTTAAGCGTAATAAAATAACGTAACTCCTCCTTCACAGCCCGCCCGAACCCTACCACAGATCCACAAACTAATTATGACTGCAAACAGAAAATACAACAAAAACAAAAATTCACAAAAAAAAACTATCAACGGTTTTTGAAGGCAAACATAGACATAGAAACTACTCGCACTTACTGCGAATAGTGTACGAACAAAAAAAAATTTTCGCACATTTCTGTCCTTGACATACTTTGCGAAAAAAAAGCAGCAAAAACTATATAGTGAACTTAAAATAAATTGATATGGATGGTTGTATTGTGTATGAAATCGGGTGCGTCCAATGGAACTACACTAGGAAAAATTATTATATTACTAGATAGGGGGGGGGGAATGGAAGTTTTTAAACTAATTTTTTAATTACCAGCTGAGAGATATGTCTGCTATTGATAGAGTGGAGTAGACATAATAGGGAAATAATAATAACTTTTTATTTGTTACTATTAATCATTTAGTTAATAAATTATCATAAATTTAGTTATTAACAGTTTTTAGTTTTTTCTTCGATGAACTTGTCCTAATTTCTTTCAAATAAATCTATTAAATAATGATAACGGGAATCAAAAAAGTTCATAGTATCCGACACCGATAGTTATGTAAAGCTAATAACATATCTTTCAGTTCTGTGGAGCACTAAAGATCAGTATAGAGCAATCTATTCGAGTTAATATAGATTACTCCATAGACCAGTCACTTTATAGACCAGTCTTTAGATCAGTTTATAGACCAGCCTATATATCACTCTATGGACAAATCTATAGATCACTCTATAGACCAGTCTATAGATCAGTCTATAGATCAGTCTGTAGATCAGTCTGTAGATCAGTTTATAGATCAGCCCATATATCACTCTATAGACCAATCTATAGATCACTCTATAGACCAGTCTATAGATCAGTCTATAGACCAGTCTATAGATCAGTCTGTAGATCAGTCTATATACCAGTCATTACATCAGCCTATAGACCAGTCTATAGATCATTCCATAGGCCAATCTATAGATCAGACTATAGATCAATCTATAAACAAGTCTATAGATCAGACTATAGATCAGTCTATAGGCAAGTCTTTTGATCAGTCATAGACAAGTCTATAGATCAGTCTACAGACATGTCTATAGATCAGTAAATAGACAAGTCTATAGATCAGTAAATAGACAAGTCTATAGATCAGTCTATAGACAAGTCTATAGATCATTCCATAGACAAGTCAATAGATCAGTCCATAGACAAGTCTATAGATCAGTCTATAGACAAGTCTATAGATCAGTCTATAGACAAGTCTATAGATCAGTCTATAGACAAGTCTATAGATCAGTCTATAGACATATCCATAGATCAGTCTATAGACATGTCTATAGATCAGTCTATAGACACGTCTATAGAGAAGTCTATAGATCAGTCTATAGACAAGTCTATAGATCACTATATAGACAAGTCTATAGATCACTATATAGACAAGTCTATAGATCACTATATAGACAAGTCTATAGATCAGTATATAGACAAGTCTATAGATCAGTATATAGACAAGTCTATAGTTCAGTCTATAGACAAGTCTATAGATCAGTCTATAGACAAGTCTATAGATCTGTCCATAGACAAGTCTATAGATCAGTCCATAGACAAGTCTAGAGATCAGTAAATAGACAAGTCTATAGATCAGTCTATAGACAAGTCTATAGATCATTCCATAGACAAGTCTATAGATCAGTCCATAGACAAGTCTATAGATCAGTCTTTAGATAAGTCTATAGATCAGTCTATAGACAAGTCTATAGATCAGTCTATAGACAAGTCTATAGAGAAGTCTATAGATCAGTCTATAGACAAGTTTATAGATTAGTATATAGACAAGTCTATAGATCAGTATATAGACAAGTCTATAGAGCAGTATATAGACAAGTCTATACATCAGTCTATAGACAAGTCTATAGATCAGTCTATAGACAAGTCTATAGATCAGTCTATAGACAAGTCTATAGATCAGTCTATAGATCAGTCTATAGACAAGTCTATAGATCAGCCTACAGACAAGTCTATAGATCAGGCATACACCTGTATATTAACTATCGTATACACAGAGGGAAAAAGAAATATACACGCTTGGTACTAAATTGGCACCAAAGAGTTTGTAATTTTTCAATAACAACCGTTGTCAAAGTATATACATACGTACGACAACACTATGTCGCAACGTTGTCAACATTGCAACAATTCGTTGTCGAAATCTAAATTTTTTACACATATTGGCAACGGATTGTTTGCAATAGTGAACTTACCACGTTTGTTAACATTTAGACAACGTATGTGTAAAAAATTTAGATTTCGACAACGAATTGTTGCAATGTTGACAACGTTGCGACATAGTGTTGTCGTACGTATGTATATACTTTGACAACGGTTGTTATTGAAAAATTACAAACTGTTTGGTGCCAATTTGGTACCAAGCGTGTATATTTCATTTTCCCTCTGTGTAGGTAGACCACTCTATAGATCTACAAATCAGTTATGAGAACTAACTACAATCTAAAGATCACTTTTTAATTTAACAAAAATTTAATATTTTTATTTCCAGATAAAAACAAATACCATTAATTTCTTTTCGTGTAGGCCTATTCTACACCGTCATATTAAATGATATATTAACCAAACACACACACACTTACACTAGCTTAATTTTGATACGCAACAACAATAAAAATAACAAAATCATACACATACAATTAGGGGGAAACAAAAAAAGAAAACTATAATTTTTTTCGGTTGAAATTAAGGCTTTTTGTTTCTCTTGCTTTGTAAATTATTTAAAATTTTTAGTTTTAGCAATCAAAAAATTAGTTTGGCAAAAAATTGTGCCAAACTTAATTGGAGAAACTAGAAAATTTTGAAAAAAATAAATTAACAATCAAAATTTTCCCTTAATTAATAGCTAACAAGCAGAAATATTTGAAATTGTTTTAAAATATGAAATATTTGTTTTCGTGGCCGGAAAAATATACATATAAACTTGTACGTAAAGTGCTAATCATTAATTTTATGTTAACACATTAGACATTGTCATATATATTTTTTTAATTTATTTTAAAATATAATTTATAAAAATTTTGAAAGAAATAAATTTTGCTCTTGCCTAATATTTTTTTATTTACTAAATGTTTGTCTTTTAAATATAAAAATTATGATATATAATTGTGTCATAAACTACAAATAAATAAAAAAAAAATTGTTTGAAACATGACAAAACAAATGTTTTTTCTTAATAAGTTTCCAATTTCGACAAGATTTTAATAGTTATTTAGAATGAAAATTAATATATTTTAGGGGAAGAAAAAAAATGGAAAAAATTGTATTTTAAATACTTTTTTATTTGTTTAAATAAATAAAACATGCGGTGATCTATACTTCCCCTTTCAAGGGTAAATAGAAGTTTATAAGAGTAATAGTGCAATTAAGATTGAGACATAGACAATTCATTGATAGTCCATCTTGGATTCCCAGATTTTCGAAATACCGATTAATCGAAAATAATAGTACCGGATGTCTATTAGACCGCAAAAATAATACCTTTAAAGCAGAAAATATAGAATATTAGAGATTTTAGATGAAGAAGTCCCCCATCTTTGGACTAAAAGTTTAACATACAACTATGATCACTACGAAAATCATAGCTATGTTGGATATCTTTCCTATCGAAACGATTTTAATCGAGCTGCTATTATCTTTTATTTCATCAGCATATACTGAACAAATTGAACGTCGATGTATACACAAAAACATCAGACCTACCCGATCGCATAACGGAGAAACAGAAATCGTCGGGTGTTGTGAAACTACGATTAGAACAAACATTAGCATTCATCTGGGGATCTATATTAAAATCCGGAAGTTTGTAATTTGTGAAATAGATTGAATTAAATATGGCGCCAACAGAGTTTGAACATATTTTTTGTTAGCCAGTTTATCGTTATCTCTTAAAGCCGGTCAGACCGATAACTGTTGTTTAGTTGTAAGTTATAGGTTGTCTGCATTAATCGCATGCATTTGTTTTACCTTACATTGAGGTTACGTTTGACTGGTGAGACCGTAAAATGCTCCGACTATATCTTAGTAGAGACCATTTAGATTCAAATTTATAGTGGTTAAGATCAATAAAACTATGAAACTTTTTACTTGAGGGATACCATTAAAAACTCAACTTTAAACTAAGTGTTCGAAATACGAGGTACTTAGAGATTCGAGGTACCTTGGTGTTTTGGTTTTGTGACTCAACCATTAGTATCAAAATGCTCTTCATCATATGGATACCAGGCCACTCGGCGATAATATTAACCATGGCAAAAACCATTTAAATCCAAAGACCTAAAATTCTAATCCTAATCGAGAGGAGGACGAGAAACGTTATCAGAATGTACAGGTTCGAGGTTAATATGATGTTACATATTCTTAGTAGACACACGCTCAACTATACAAAATTGGACGAACAGATGTCGACGCATGTAAAGCGTACAAAGAGGACAGTGCAAAAAAGAGCACTTTCTCTATCAATGCCCGACTTTGAGGAAATTGAGTTTCTGAACATTGGACTATAATTCTGTTCTAATATCTCTATATATGTTTTTTCCATCAATGTTTTCAATGAAAAGGAACACACGAGCACTTCTATACAAACTTAAATTAACGGATTCTAAAGAAATTTAAGGATCAGGATCTCTGATTAGAAAAATATAGGAAACTGAACAATGGACGATAATATCTTTATAGTTATAAGGGTTTTCTAGCAATATTTTCATGACGAGGAACGCACTATTACGCCGGTTAGAGTATATTTTTGGATCTGATGTGAAATACATTTTCCTTTCAACCGAACCTAATCAGATCAAATATTGTAGTAACTTTCGCCGCGTCAACGTTTTAACCTGGTATTTATAAAGATACTAGCTATACCCAGTGTGCTTTCTAACTTCTTCTCTAACTGATCTAACAGTTTCCCAGATATACGAATTTTTGTATTCAAGACCAAGACCCCCCCCCCCCTTATGAAAGTCCGCTCATTTTTCTCCTAACATTAACATTCATGTTGATACATAAGTGTCTTGATAAAAAAATGAGAACTCTAGCTGTTTATATGTTCTCAGATATACTAAATTAATATTTTCTTTACATGGGAGGTTCGACACCCACTATATTCCTATAATAAACCATCAATAACTTTATTAAGCATTTATGTATATGGGCGTTATAAATAGGGTTCTATAAATCGACTTTCGAATAATCGAACAATCGACTTTTTGTCGAAAAAAGTCCAAAAGTCGGAGTCGACTATTTTGTTCAAAAAAAGTCGATAACTCGACTATCGTCTGTGAAAAAAGTCGACTTTGTTAATAAAAGTTGAAAAGTCTGAAAGTCGAAAAGTCTGAAAGTCGATAAGTCGAAAAAAGTCGAAGAGTCATAAAAAGTCGAAAAGTCGGAAAAAGTCGAAAAAAGTCGAAAAGTCGAAAACTCCAAAATTGTAGAAAAAAGTCAAAAATATTCGAAAATTTTAAAAAAAGTAGAAAAAAAGTCAAAAACTCTAAAATAGTCGGAAAACCCCAAAAAAAGTCAAAAAATAGTCGAAAGAAGTCGAAAATAGTCAAAAAGTCGAAAAAAATGGAAAAGTCGGAAAAAGTCAAAAAAGTCGAAAAGTCGAAAAAAGTCGAAAAGTCGAAAAAGTCGAAAAGTCGACTATTTATAAAATACTTATAGTCGAAAAGTCTAAAAGTCGACTTTTAATTAAATGAAAAATGTCGAAAAATCGACTTTTCATAAAATGCAAAAAGTCGAAAAGTCGACTTTAACTAAATGAAAAAAGTCGAAAAGTCGACTTTTCGTTTCAACTATAGAACCCTAGTTATAAATTGAATTTGGAACATTACTAAAGGACAGTGAAATATTAGATTCGCATATTTCGGATTTAACTATTAGGAAAATCGTCTTAGATCGAATAGGACCTCACTCAGTAGGCAGTTAAAACGGAGAATTCCGGAAGGAAAAAAGAATTAGCAGAATTAAAGATTCTTAAATGGCATATGAACTAATCCCAGAGACCACTAAGATTATAAGAGTCGACTCTAGAGTATCAACAACCTTGTACATGTAATAAATCAGACTAGACATGGTACTAGTATATGAGATAGTGGAAATCCAAACTGTATTAGCATTTGCAGGGAGGAGGAAGAGAAACTGTAAGTTATGCCATGATTACAACATATTCATGTGGTTGATAGCACATTAGTTTAAAGCTACTCAATGTTAGATTAAGTTATATATTAAAAGAACTTAACGACTTCATCTCAATCGAATAGAAGATTCTATCTATTGGAGCAAAAAATTGAAACATTTACATTCAACAAATTGTATCATACCAATATCTTTTCTATTATTTTTATCATTTCATAAATTTTGCTAAAATTCCATTTGAGATTATGGCCCATTTTGATGGGGGTTAAGCAACATAAATTCATTTATTTAATCTCTGGAAATAATAATAACAATAATATTACTGTAGTCAAGTGTAGTTTTACTGCAAATATTTCAATTTTCATTATTTTATCAGCAGGTCGGACGGTCGGATGGTCGTTCTTACCTCTCTCTCTTAGTCGCTTTGTATCTAATAAACTAAACTATTCTATACATCAGTTGGATTTTATATTTTCACACGACTGAGTTCGTGTGTTGATTAGTACAAACTTTTTTTTGTTCATTTATTTGTTTGTTTTTTTGCAGTTGTTGTAACAATTTTTTGTTTTTTTTTTTTTTTTTTTTGGGATTTTTATATAATAAATATTATGAACACACACATGCACACACCAAAAAGTGCATAAAACTCTGATATGTACAACAACAATCTGTCGACTTAATTTTTGTTTTATATTTTCCATTTTTCAGATAGTTTGTTGTATTACGGTTGCGCTTCGTTTGCTTTCCAAACGCAAAAAAAATGAACAAAAATAAAAGTTCCAAAAAAAAAAAAAAAAATTAAGTTTAAAATTGAAGAAATAACAACAAAAAAACACTATAACAATTGCATTGAACACAAATTTGTTCACTTGTGTTTTTGTTGTTGCTGTTGCTTAGTGTTGGGGAAAAAATCTAAAATCTATATTTAGTTTTGTTGTTAATGGGAAAATTATGCAAAAAATTCAATCACGTTAGTAACAACCTAACAGAGTGACTAACTAACTAACTGACTGACTGTCTTCCTCTTTTTCTGCTGCCTGGGTAAATGTTTTAGGGATTGTCGAGGAATGGTTGGTGGTAAACCTTGTTGGGGATTTATGAATAAAATATATATTTTAGTTTTCTATATATGTATGAGTTTATATAAATTTGTATGTATTGTTTTAAAACAACATAAAAGATACCGACTACATGAATTTAATCTCAAAAAAGAATTTCGAAAATAAAATTAAAATTATAAAAAGAAGAAAATATTATATTTTTTTGGTGGAAAAACAGACAATGAAAAGCGCCAGACATTAAAAATAAAATGTATAAATTTTTGCTGCAAAATAGAAAGATATTAAAGGTAATAAATATTTAAACAGTTTAAAAGAATTTTTAAATCTTTTAAAATTTTTGTAGGAGAATAAATTAATTGGAAGATCACTGTAGGTTTGATGGAACAAATATTTTTGTTTGTTAGAGGGAAATATTGTAATATTAACTTAGTTAAAAAATCTTTATAAATAGATACGTTTCATAAAATGTAAAAGAGCTTTTTTTAAATGTTATTAAAAAATGCTTTTTCTTCACAAAAAGTTAGTTTAAAAACCTTATTCATAAAATAAATTTAAAAAAACATTCGTCATTTAAACTTATTTTCAACAAAAACTTTTCCTAAAAACCATTAAGAAAAACCTCACAAACAAATATAAAAAAAGCTTTTTTACAAAAAAATTTCAGACTATTTGAACCAAAATATTTCGTGATAAAAACTTTTTTATAAATATTAACAAAAAGTCGTTAAAAAATCAAATTACTAAAAGTTTTGATCAAAAAAGCTTTTTCATTAAAAGTTCTTTAAACAGTTTTTGAAAATAAGTCAATTTAAAAAAAAACTCATTTATATCATTAAGATTTTATTAACAAAAACAAAAAAAAAAAAATACAAAATACTTTTAGAATAAAAGCTTTTTAAAACAAAAAGGTATTCTAACATAAAAGCTTTTTTAAAGTTTTCAGACCAAAAAAGCTTTTTTTTTATAAAAACTAACAAAAAATCCTTTAAAACAAAACAAATGACTAAAAGTTTTGATCAAAAAAGCTTTTTCATTAAAAGCTCTTTTAACAGTTTTTGACAAAAATTCTATTTAAAAAAAAACTCGTTTATATCTAATAGTTTCTATTAACAAAAACAAAAAAGCTTTTTTAAAAAGTTCTTAGTATTCTAAGTATGTACCTTATGTTAAGATCTTTAAACAAAAAAAAAACTGTTTTACAAAAAGCTCTTATTAAACAAATAAGTAAAAAACAGACAAAAATTATTTTTAACAAAAAAGTTTTTTCGAAGCTTTTTCCAACATATTTACCACAACAGTGGTTTTCTTTTCTAAAAAGTTTACAAAAATGCTTTAATATTAGTTTCCATAAAAAAAGCTTTCATCAAATATTTTTATTGAACAATAAGCTCTTTTCATAGACTTTTAAATGAAAAGCTTTTCTTGAACATGACACAAATTTCATAAATAATTTCCTAACGAAAAAGCGTTTTAAAAAGTTAATTTAAAGTTTCTAACAAAGAAACTTTTTATTTGAAACTTTAAACAAAATAATGAAAGCTTTTCCTAGATTAAAAAAAAAAAAACTTTTTAACCCCACCTTTTTAATGAATCCTTTTGTAAAAGCTCTTCGACAAATTTTCATAAACAAATTTAATTAAAGCTTTTTTCTAAAACTTTAAACAAAAACTTTTTCCAACAATATTTTAACAAAAAAGCTTTTTTATTGAAAAACCTTTTCAATGAAAGTGTTCCATACAAAAGCTTTTTCAAATTCATGTAACAAAAAAGCTTTTGCTTTTTAAACCACACCTTTTTAACGAATCTTCTTGCAAAAGCTCTTCGAAGATGACGACAAATTTTCATAAAAAATGTAAAAAAAGCTTTTTTCCAAAATTTTTAAACAAAAGCTTTTTCCAAGAAAACTTTAAGAAAAAAGCTTTTTTACAAAAACCGTTTTGAATGAAAATGTTTAACAAAAAAGTTTTTTCAAATTCTTTTAACAAAAAAGCTTTTGTGGAACAAGTTTTTTGTTTTTAAAAATGTCCAAATTTATTGTTAACAAAAACACCTCTTTTGTTAAAATTGTTAAAAATAAAGACTGTTTTAAAAAAAGTTTAATAAAGAAGCTGTTTTTTGCACAAAAACTTTATGGGAAAAATAAATTTCTTATCAAAGGCTTCTTGAAGCATATGAAAAGAAAAAGAATTCACTCAAAGTATTGAATGAAATCTTTCCTCAAAATGTTCTTTGAATGAAATTTTCTTTAAGACATTTGAAATAAAAACCTTTTTAGAAAGCTTACATAGAATTTTGTTATAAAAAAGTTTTAAAACTCTTTAAAAAATTGTCAAAAATATGTTAAAATAAATATGCTTCTGTCTAAATTCCTTTGTCATTATTAACAAGTTCTACGTTCAAAAGCTCTATAACCTCTTTGGACTTATGTAGTCTTGGCCTTAACCACAATTTGACGTAGTCCACGACAAAAGAATCGTAAAGACTTCTAAGCAATAAACAAAATAAATCATTTTGTCTAATAAATTAATTTTATTTAGAATATTTTAACACACACCCACACACACACTGACACGGCAAAAAGTTCATTATCAATGCCGATCATGTTTATTGTTGCATGTAGGCAAAATTTTACTCTTGGTGAGAGTGAAACACACACAAACACAGAAACTAGACGCGCCAAGAATCTTTTTTAAGCATTTCTAATATTGCTGCCGCAACAAAGATTGCGTTTATTTTGTGCGTTTTCCTTTTGAAGAAAAATGCACATACTACTTAGAAGGTTTCTTAAATTAATTAAATTCACATAAAAAGTATTTCAGCATTTCATGTGGCAAGCAAAAAACAAATTCATAAGTCTAACAATTTATCAAAACAACTACAAAGTCTAAAGATTAAAGAGAAAAAGTAACTATAAAAAAATTCTTTTTAAAAAATTAAAACATTTTTTTTTGAGCAATTTTAAAAATTGTCTTGTTTGTGTTAAGAAAAATTTATGAATAGGATGAAAAACCAAATCATTTAAGCCGAAAATAATTAAAATGACATTTATGTTTTGTTGGCTAAAAATGTTTCTCATCTAAACCTTTAAAAAATTTTGGTAATTTACTATCAAAATGTTTTATATTGTTGGGATTTCTTTGAATAATTTATGCCAGTTTAGAGGTAAAAAATTTAACATGTTAAAGAAAGCTGCTTTTTTTTAATTTGTTAAATTTAAAAGACGAACAGAGCAACTAAACAGTAGAAGAAAGAAACGTGTTGAAGATGTTTTATTAATGAATCAATGAATTCATCAGATATTTTTTGTGTTTCTGTTTATTTTTTCGTACAAAAAAGTTGTATGACATGCATCATCGCCTTAGAAATGTGAAGAAAAAACGATCATGCACGTTTTTTTGCGCGAAAATAATTTACTGTAGTTTGGAAGCAGTAGAGGTATGCACTTAAGACAAAAGCTTTAACTCATAAAGTTGGAAAAATTTTTAATAAAATATTTTCTAACAATAAAGCGTTTCATACAAAATTAAAAAAAAAAGTTTCTTTAACAAAAAGCTTTTTTTAAATTAATAAAAAAGTTTCTTTAACAAAAAGCTTTTTATTTTTTTATCAAAATTAATTTTTTCCATCAATTATACAAGCTTTTCCACAAGAAGCTTTAAAAATCATTAAAAGCTTTTTCACAAAAATATTTTCATGGTTTTTTTTATAGAAACATGTTTTTTCACAAAATTTTCTTTTCAATTGAAAGATCTTTCAGAAAAC
The DNA here is from genome assembly GCF_015586225.1 of Lucilia sericata. Lineage (NCBI taxonomy): Eukaryota > Metazoa > Arthropoda > Insecta > Diptera > Calliphoridae > Lucilia > Lucilia sericata. The sequence goes on from NW_023994307.1 coordinate 52,081, forward strand.
ATTTTTAATATAAAAGCTTTTTCATAAAAATTTTTTATTTGACTTTTTCAACTTTTTTTACAGACACATGTTTCAGAAAACATTTGTAATATAAAAGCTTTTTCACAAAAAATTAAATACGCGTGTTGTATTATACAAAAAAACACAATTACAAGAAGCTTTAACACAAAAAGCTCTTTCACCAAATACTCTAACAAAAACTTTTCAAAAAAAAAAAAAAAAAAAAAATGTGCAAAAAGCTTTTTAAAATTTATTTAACAAAAATTTCTTTCAATTAAAAGAAGATATTTCAGAAAATTTTATTAAATAATAGTTTATTCAGAAAAAATATTATTCAACAAAAAGCTCTTTTACGAAAAATTTCATTACAAGAAGCTTTTTCATGAAATATTCTTTTAACCAAAAAACTCTTGTATAATAAACTTTATTAGAAAAGCTTTTAAAAAAACGTTATTATTAAAAGGTTTTTAAAAAAAAATTATTATTAAAAGCTTTTACAAAAACCTTTAATATTAAAAGCTTTTACAAAAAATTTTATTATTAAAAGCTTTTTAAAAATCTTTATTATTAAAAGCTTTTACAAAATACTTTTTTTTATTAAAAACTTTACACAAAAGCTTATCCAAAAAAAAAATTATAAAAAACTTTACACAAAAGCTTATCCAAAAAATGTTCGCTAAACGTTTTTTTACTAGAACTTTTTCCTTACTGTTTTTAACAAAAAAAGCTTTTTAAAAAATTCTTAAAAAAAAGCTTTTTCTTAAAGAATATTATCAGCATTTTCACACAAAAAACAATTATGCAAAACTTTTACCAAAAAACTTGTTTATTAAAAGCTTTTAAAAAACTTTATTATAAAAAGCTTTTATAAAAATGTTATTATTAAAAGCTTTTGCCAAAAACTTTATTATTAAAAGCTTTTATAAAAATTTTATTATTAAAAGCTTTTGCCAAAAACTTTATTATTAAATCTTTTACAAAATACTTTATTTAAAAAAAATTAAAATCTTTTTCTTAAAAGTATATTCATCAGCATTTTCACACAAAGTTCATTTAAAAGTAAAACTTTAAAAGCTTTTACCACAAAACTTTATTATTAAAAGCTTTTACAAAATACTTTATTAAAAAAACTTTACATAACAGCTTTTTCTAAAAAATTTTAAAAATACTTTTCGCTAAATGTTTTTTTACTAGAGCTTTTTCCTTGCTGTTTTTAATAGCTTTAAAAGCTTTTTACAAAAAGCTGTTTTTAAGAAAAAAAGCTTTTTCTTAAAAATTCATTTATCAGTTTTTTACACAAATTTAATTTAAAAGTAAAACTTTCAAAAATTCTTCAATAATTTAAAAAAAAGCTTTTAAAAAACTTTTTTTTTTTTAAACAAGAATGTCTTATTGTTAATTTATAACAGTTTTCTTTAAGATTATTTTTCTTTAAAAACTAAAGGTTTTATATCATTATGAAACGTTTTAGAAGGCTTTGGGAATAAAAGCTTTTAGAAGAACGTGGATAATTTATTATATTTAGGGTTTGACAAACTTTCTAACAAACATTTAACTTTGCTGTGGCTTTGTTGGGAATGTCTGACGGTTTGTTTTCAGCCCCTGAATCCCCTTAATATTAAGTCATATGTAATTTAAGATTGTCATCTTAGATTTTCACAACTGCTACGTGTACTAAAACCCCTAAAACCTCCACCATTCCAGCAAAACTCTTAACCACCAACCTGCAATTACATGATCACAGTAAACTGATGCTCATCTTTTGCTTTATTTCTAAATAATAATTAATTTTCTGTTTATATTAATTTATTTTGTGTAAATTTAATTATATTCAAACACTCACAAAAACTTCATTAGCAGCAGAGCTATACATTGCATGTTTTTCAATATTGATATTTTAAACAATAAATTTAGATTGGATTTTTTTCCCTTTAAAATTTCCAAAAAAAAAAACTTTTGTTTTTTTTTAATAAAATTTTAAATATAATTACATTGTATTGATTTTTTATTTAGGATAATTTTTTTTGATTAAAACTGAATAAATGTATAAATATTTATAATTTTTTTTTAACTAAAAATGTTTCTAATGTCACGCAATTATTATTTATTAGTTTCAGTTTTTATTTTAGTTTTAAACTTATTTATGAAGAAAGAAAAGTTGTTTTGGAAAATAAAATAAAAAAATAATAATAATTTTTTTTTTTTGTTTAAATGCGTACGTGCTTTTTGCAAAAAATATATAAATAAAAATTATTATTTATTTTTATTTGTTTTTAGTTAAATAATCGTAATAGTTTGTTGCACTATGGGAGAGGAAGTAGTGGTTGAACGAAAATTGATAAATTGGAAAAAAAAATTGTATCAAAGAATGAATGAAATATGAATGTGAATGAATGAATTTATAATGATTATTGCACCACGGTAGGAAATGGAATGTTCTAGAGTGCCAAAGATAAGAAATTTTAAGAGAACTTTATAAATTTTAAATAATTTTAATTGATTTTTTTTCTTATGCAACGTGAATGTATTTCTCTTGTATAATTGTGATACAGATTAGGAAAATTTTTAGATAAAAATAATTTTTAGTGGTGTTTTATTGCAATGCTAGTAAATGTAATTAGCAAGCTTGCAAATGCAATCGCCATATTTTGGTTAAATGTGTTTGTTTTGCTTTATTCTTATCATCACTTTCTTTTTGAAGAAGAACGGGAGAAGGACATGCTAATGTCATGCACATTGCAAAAGAAATCTAAAAAATGTTCAGAGTTGCAAAGTTGCAATCCTGCAATAGCTGCAAAGATGCAATAGTATAATAATTGCAATTTTTGCAATTACTATATGGCGGAATATTATCGCCATTGCTCTGGGTAACAACACAAGATGTCGTTATACATCTATGGGAAGAATCCATGTTATTTATGCAGGAAGGTTGAGAAAGCCCTTTCATACCACTTTGAGCTGGGCTCAACCAAAAGTTTAGAATGTAAATTTAACTAAAACTGAAATTTGTATTTTCAGAAAAACAAAAATTTCTTTATACTGGATAGAAAATGATATCGGGGACCGATAGGGTTAAATATCTATGCGAAATTCTTGATCGAAAACTAAAATGGAAATACCTTATAGAGGATAGAACCAACAAAGATTATTGATTTTGGGCGCTATGTAGCAAAAACATAGGTGCAAAATGGGGTCTTAATTCAAGAATGTCCCACTGGTTTTATAAAAACGCGATAAGACCAATATTCTAAAGACCAAAGAAACCATTCCCCCGATCAACCTTAAATATGACATGTCATTAATGTATACTAGACATATTGAACAGTTTATGTAATCACCTGATCACATACCGGAAACACCTGATCACATGACGGGTTCAAAACAGAAGATCGGGGTCAAGCGAAATATTATAGCAAATATATGCGGGAATCTCTTATGGGGATGGCTCTAAACTAGGAGACAAAACTCGGAATGAGAGAGTTTGAGGAAATTAACCTGACGAATGCAAAAAACGCTGGATGCCACGGCAATTCAGACATTGAAATTTGATCGAAATATTTTTCATCCGACAGATGTGATTCCAGATATTACAACCCTCGGGAAGACTGATTGAAAGGTTCTAGGACACTACTTCAAGGAAGCTAAATTTCGAAATATTGGATGGCAATTCCTTTCAATGATCGTTATACATACCCAGCAAAAACTGGGTAATGGCTTTCAGTTGTAATTACTTACCTATCAATATACTTTTCAATGACTACTAAATATCGTTTGAATTACATAGAAGTAGTATGATAATGTCTTACTAATAATGTGTTATATAACTAATTTCTAATTCATTAGTAATCTTGCCAGTAAATATATAGAAGCTGTATACGTTTCTTCATGCGATTTACAATGACTACTTTTTCTAATTACTTGTAATCGTTTGTGGTAAGTACTTGCCTCCAATGACATCACCATGTTAAAATAATGACTTAAAGTGCTATTGTGTAAGTGAATTTTAGCATTTTAATCCCTTACATGGTAATGAAAGTTTTTACTGGGTACATATGAGCTTTTTCCACCAACATTTGCCGTTACAAAAGAACGCAAAATAAGGCCCATACCGGCCCAGGTCTGATGTAAAATCCATCATACATACAGCTTAGCCTAAAATAATATATCAAATTGGTCAGTAATGAAACTATAAGAGAATTTTTTAGACCCTACTCCACTATAGAGGGGAGGGTATTATGCGTTTGTGCTGATGTTTGTAATGCACAAAAATATTGGTCCTAACCCCACCTTAAAGTATACCGATCGACTCAGAATCACTTTCTGAGAGGATAAGGACATATCCGTCCGTCTGGTTTGTCTGTGCTAAATTTCATTGCAATGTGTTTAAAAGGTGAATTGCGGATATTTAAGTCACTATCCGAATGGAGCATTGTATGGGGGCTAGGGTCAAATGAGGTCCGATCATTTCGAAATTTGGCAAGGCTATCAAGGCTTGTATAAAACTTAGCTGTGCGAACTTTTATCGAGATACATTTCTATTAAACATAATGATGAGCTCAAAAGCTCTTTTCGGAGGGTTCAGTTGAATGGGGGCTAAGTGAAATAATGGACCGATTCAATAGGTCCTTGGGTCAAAAGAAACTTGTATTCCAAATTTCATCAAATTATCTTGAAAATTGCGACCTGTACTTTGATAACAACGTTTACGTGGACACACGGTCGGACGGACGGACATCGTTAAATCGACTCATAAACTGAGTCGATCGGTATACTTAAAGGTGGATATAGTACTGATATTTTAGTGCTTTGCAAACATCAGCACAAACGCATAATACCCTTCCCATTATAGTGGTATAGGGTATAATTATCCGTCCATCCACCAACAGAAAACAATTTTAATTGCTCTAGCGTTTTAACGAAGACAGCGATAAAGTTTAGCAGTGAAATAGTAAAAAACCTCTGGCGGTATTTATCATAAAATTCTGGGTTTAAAAAAAAATTAACAAAATTTCCTATACCATAAATCTTCTGAAAATTGCAAAGAAATAAAGCTCTTTGGAATGTTCAGAAGCTATCTTTGAAACTATCCAACGTTTGATATGTAAAATAGGTTTTGATTTTTCAATTTAGTATCAAATTGTCAAGATATTGAATGATTAAACTGCATTATCATATATAGAAATTTGACATGTTATAGATTTGCTTAAATCAAGTAAAAAAACTAAACAAAAATGTTATTAAATCCTAAAATTTTCAAAAAATTTGTTGTTTTTATTAAAAAAAAATATTTTTTAAAATTGAAAAAAATTAAATGCTGTTGTGTACTTGCCGTATTAAATTTATAAAATTTTTCTCAATTTTAAAGACATCAAAAAAGAGCGCGTATATCCAATTTGCTTACAAATTATTCGGTTAACAAAAATTATATTATGATAACTTTCCCTTTTTTAACTAACTAATGTTATGAGAATTTTTTTTTTTTTTTTGTTTTTTAAAATTTTAACAAATTGCAAATTATTTATAATAGATTTTTAAAATTTTATTAATTTTACACCAATTATTTTAAAAAAAAAAAATTTTTGTAAGACTTTTTTCGGAATTCAACAAGTTGGTTAAGCCTTTTTTTAAACACTTGTTTAAATATTAAATTATTACTAATTATTTACAATAAATAATTAAATAATAACAAGCAATGATGTTATGCCAAAGAATTTTAAGAAATTTTAAATAATTAATTTTTGAAAAAAAAACACGAATTACAAATAAATTTTTTTGTTCAATTTTTTAAGATTTTTAAAATTTTTCATATATTTTCAATATTTTGTTTTAAAATTTTTTCAATATTTTTTTCAAATTTTCTATATTTTGTTTAAAAAATTTTCAATATTTTGTTTTTAAAATTTTTTTCTCAATATTTTATTCAAATTTAACAACACACACACACAAAAAGCCGACGGTTTTGAAACACAGTATAATTTTTTGTTTAAATTTGTTTTCGAATTTTCAATATTTTTTTTTTTCTTTTCTAAAGATTTTGTATTGAATTTTTCTTTAGTTTTCTTTAACTACCTTTTTATTTAGCAAATAATTTCAACGTTTCTTCAACGAGCCAAAAGAAACGTTAAGTTTTTGTAAAGTTTTACAAAAAGAGTTTTAATTTTGCGATTTTTTTCTGTTTTATCCAATTTTTCTAAACAGATTTTTCTATTTTTAATACCGCGATCAATTACTCGCAATGGCGAAATTAAAACTAAAATAAAAATTAAAGAACTTAAGAATATGCTCGGAAACAGAAAATAAAAACTATTCGCAAAAAAAGTAAAATAAAAAAATTGACAATATTTGCAAAAAAAAAGCAGAAAAAAGTTGTGCAAAAAATCATTTATTTCTAGGGGCATTCGTAGGGGGGGGTTTTGAGGTAAAAACGCTGAAAACTTAAAAAAAAAACACTCAAAAAAATGAACGCCTCTTTTTAGCAGAGACCTACTCTACATACGAAATCAGCAGTAAATTATAAAAAGAGTAGCGCAAAAATGCTCTTCAACTTGACTTTGAATTTTTGCAAAAACCTAAAACAGCTGTCGCAGCTCGTCCCTTGCCTCCTTCCCTAAATGGCTTCTAAAATACTCACTTATAGCCTCTGTCTATTGTTTTTGTTATATTAGAATTAGCCAGTTACTCTCATCTCTAGAGTGTAGCGCTAGCAGCGATCATCGGCGCACCATAAAACAGAATTTGCAAATATAAAATTTTGCATGTGCAAAAAATACATGAGCCCTGAGTGAGTTTTTTTTTTGGATCTTTCAGCTAATTCTCTTAGTTTTAATTTATAAACAAATGTGCAAAAAAACTTAATAAATTGTTTATACTCTTTTTTTGCGTTTTGCAAACATTTTTTTTTTTAATCTCTGTGCGAAAAAGTTTGCAAAAAAGAATGAGCAATCACAGATAGAAAAGTAATAAGAACAACAACCGTGTGTGTGTTTAGTATAATTTGTTGTCTTCGGAGAGTCGGAAAGCACGTTATTTTTTGGGGGGCTTATCTTGCTCTAGCGGACATACAACAACAATCGCATATAAACTTGTAAAAGAAAAGTGCGTGAACGCTTTTTCTATTTATGATTATTCATATTTCAACAGTGAGTGAAATTTGTTTAAGGGTAATGAGAAATATTGAAGAATAGACTAGGAAATCTTTTCGAAGATCCCTTAAAATTCCGGGTTTTTGTTAAATTTTTAGATGATCTAGTTGAGTCCGTCTGTCTGTCTTTTGTTAACACACGTTAGGAACTTCATGGGGCCTATGTGTATCTATAAATCACAGGCCAAAATGTATCTATAAATCACAGATAAGTTGGTCAGATGTGTTTGGGCTACAAGGACCACCGGACAAAAGATTTAAACTAAATATAGCTGTGTCAGTCCTTCTGTCTTTTGCTAACACGTCAGGAACTTCATGGGGCCTATGTAGCCCAAAAGTTTATTTATCAATAAGTTGGTCAGGTAAGTTTGGGTTATAAGGATCACCGAATACCATCCAAAAACCGATAAGCATTCAAAACCAAGCGAAAAGAGAAAAGGAATGGTCTGAAACGGCAAACAATTTTGAATAAACACTACCAACTAAAGAGGAACCCAAAGGGTTCTTTTGAAACCTCAAATTGCCGGAAATATTTCCGTTTAAATTTTAATTGAACATTTCAGTTTTTTTTTTTTTAAATTCTACTCTAGTTTGTGAAAAATCAAAGTTGTAGTGAAACTTTGGAATTTTTGTAAATTATTAGTGAAAATTTAATTTTTTCGCGAAATATTTTTGATCACTTTGCGATCAGTCAGTTTGCTATAGGAAATTTCACAATCAGTTAGTTTTCTATATAAAACTTTATGATCAGTCAGTAACATCACGATCATTCAGTTTTCTACCGAAAGCTTCTCGATCAGTCGGGTTCTTATAGAAAACTTCACGACAAGTTTGTTTTCTATAAAGCATCACGATCAGTCGGTTTTCTATAGAAAACTTCACGAACAGTCGGTTTTATATAGAAAACAACTTCACGATCAGTCGGGTTATAGAAAACAAGTCTGTTTTCTATAAGTCTGTTTCTATAAAAAACATCACGATCAGTTGATTTTCTATAAAAACATCGCGATCTTTCCTACAGAAAACTTCACGATCAGTCGGGTTTTTATAGAAAATAAGTCTGTTTCTTAAAAGCATCACGATCAGTTGGTTTTCTATAGAAAACATCACGAACAGTCGGTTTTATATAGAAAACAACTTTACGATCAGTCGGGTTTATAGAAAACTTCACCACAAGTCTGTTTTCTATAAAAAACATCACGATCGGTTGATTTTCTATAAAAACATCGCGATCTTTCCTACAGAAAACTTCACGATCGGTCGGGTTTTTATAGAAAACTTCACAACAAGTCTGTTTTCTAAAAAGCATCATGATCTGTCGGTTTTATATAGAAAACGTCACGATCAGTCGGTTTTCTATAAAAAAAAACATCACGATCTTTCCTACAGAAAACTTCACGATCAGTCGGGTTTTTATAGAAAACTTCATGATAAGTCGGTTTTCTATATAAAACATCACGATCAGTCAGTTTTCTATAAAAAAACATCAATCAGTTTTCTATAGAAAATTTCACGATCAGTCGGTTTTCTACAAAAAACTTCACGATCAGTTTCTTTTCAATAGAAAACTTTGCAATTATTCAGTTTTCTATAGAAAACTTTACAATCAGTTTGTTTTCTATAAAAAAAAAATTCATAATCAGTTTGTTTTATATAGAAAACTTCACGATCAGTTTGCTTTCTATAGTAAACTTCACAACCAGTTTGTTTTCTATAGAGAACTTCACGATCGCTTTCATTTCTGCAGAAAACTTTACCTACAGTCAGCTTATTAACCAATGCTCAGTCAATTTTCTATAGAAAATTTCACGATCAGATTGTTTTCTATAGAAAACTTCACAATCAGTTTGTTTTCTTTAGAATACTTCCTAATATATTTTTTTATACAAAACTTCAAGATCAGTTCCTCTTCTATAGAAAACTTCACAATCAGTTTGTTTTCTATAGAGAACTTCACGATCAGTTTGTTTATTATAGAAAACTTCACGATCAGTTTTTGTTTTCTATGGAAAACATCACGATCAGTTTGTTTTGTATAGAAAACTTCACGATCATTTTGTTTTCTATAGAAAACTACTTAATTAGTTTGTTTTCTGTAGTACGATCAGTTTTCTGCAGAAGAATAGTTTGTTTTCTATGATTACTTAGTATTTAATTCTGTTGATTTAAACAAATCTCTAATTTATAGGTTTAATTTCAAAGCATTTAAATATGTATTAGCTTTCATTTGAAAAACAAAGATCGGACCAATTATTCCAATCAATCGCTTTGACCCTTAATATATATTCCCAGACAATTTCTAATTAACATAATATTTAAATTTGTTCCACTAAGAATTTTGCAAACAATAAATTAGTTTTAACTACAAAACTAGAATTAAAAATCCACCTTTTTTATCCAGACACACAAAAATCATCATCAATACCAACAATTTTCTTGACCCCAAAATCGAACGGTTAAAGAAAAAGATATGCCAACATAGAAACTAAAACTTCCCATAAGAACTAACAAATACTGGATTCTATTATCAAGAACTAAAATATAATTAAAAAAATTTAATTTTAATTAACTTTATGTCAAAATTATTAATGATCAAAATTTAAAGTCAAATATACCACGAAGAAAAAAACGAGTGAAAAAAACGTGCAAACAATTTAACAAAATTAAACTAAATAATTTTTTTTTTTGCAAAAAGTAACAGCAACAAAAACATTCTAAAAATAAAAGAATTGAACTAAAAAATTAAAACATTAAAAAAAAAAACTAAAGACTACAACATAAAAACACCGGCAAAAATACAACATAATAAAACATAAAAGAAAAACAAAAAATTTGCAAATCTAATATCCACAACTTTTGCCTTTTTTTCTATTCTGTTCTAACTATTTTATTATGTAGATGCGTACGCCACCAGAGTGTATTGAACTTTTGATGAAACATTCAGACACACACCAACAAATACACTCATAGATTTTTCGGGGGTTCTTCAAAAAAAAACTTTCAAAATATTTTACAGATACTCAAATACAAAACTCTCTGCTGCCTACAGTTACAACAATAAGAAGAACTACAACGCTAATGAAATAAAAACAAAAAAAAAAAAATAACAAAATAGTAGATTCGCATAGATTCCCCCCAAAATAAAACACTCAGACGAAAGAAACGCCAAAAATTGGTTTGAAAAAAAAAATAGCAAAAACCTAGTGCGAAAAAGTTCATTGAACTCTTTTAGTCCAAAATAAAAAGAAACAAAAATAAAGCGTAAAGAGCATTGACACGCACAATAACACACAAACATACGCACTCAAACATTTTTGGGGCTCCAACAACAACAATAACAACACTACGCACACTTCTAATAGAAACTAGCAAAAAAAAATATAGACAAATGTTTCTATTAAAAATCCAACAACAACACTCTCTCATTATTAATAGCAATCGCAAAAAAAGCGTCTAACAATAACAACAATACGTCATAAACTTTACGCACAAAGCATAGGAGGTAAATAGCAACAACAACCATTATGTATTAACAATAAAATTTCATATTTTCTTCGACAAAAAAAACAACAACTACATATAAACATTAGATACAAATTTCGCACTGATAGTGCGTAAGCAGTGCGAAATGTATGAAATTTCTATAAAAAACAAAAACACTGCATGAAATTTCATCAAGGGCACGATTTTGAATGATTTTGTACTTAATATGGACTTTGTACCTTAAAGGTGTGTGTTCTTTAAAAGCATGAGAAAAGATAGTGTTCAAATTTTTATATAAAATTCATGATCAGTAAATTCACAAGAAACAGATTTTTAATCTATAAATTTTTTTTTAAGAAAGTTTTGTTCTCTAGAGAATATTTCAAAATCAGTTGTTTTCTATAGATAACCTTACGGTTTGTTTACAATCAGTCAGTTTTCTATGTAAAACTGCATGATCAGTCAGATTTATATAGAAAACTTCACGATCATTAAATTCTGTACAGAAAACTTTACGATTACTCAGTTTTCTGTACAACAATTCACAATCAATCTACACAATCAATTACACGATCAGTCAGTCTTCTATAGACTTCACGTTTATTCGGTTTTATTTCATCAAAAAAAACATCACGATCAGTAAATTTTCTACAGAAAACTTAACGATCAGTCAGTTTTCTATAGAAAACTTCACGATACCTCAGTTATCTATAGACAATGATCTTGAAGATCAGTCAGTTTTCTGTAGAAGACTTCACGATCAGTCTGTTTTCTATAGAAAACTTCACGATCAGTTCGTTTTCTATAGAAAACTTCACGATCAGTACGTTTTCTATAGAACACTTCACGATCAGTACGTTTTCTATAGAACACTTCACGATCAGTCTGTTTTCTATAGAACACTTCGCGATCAGTTAGTTTTTTATAGAAAACATCACGATCAATTTGTTTTCTATAGAAAACTTCACGATCAGTCTTTTTTCTATGGAAAACTTCACGATCAGTCTGCTTTCTGTAGAAAGCTTCACGATCAGTATGTTTTCTATAGAAAACTTCACGATCAGTATGTTTTCTATAGAAAACTTAACCATCAGTATGTTTTCTATAGAAAACTTAACCATCAGTATGTTTTCTATAGAAAACTTAACGAACAGTATGTTTTCTATAGAAAACTTCACGATCAGTATGTTTTCTATAGAAAACTTCACGATCAGTATGTTTTCTATAGAAAACTTCACGATCAGTATGTTTTCTATAGAAAACTTCACGATCAGTATGTTTTCTATAGAAAACTTCACGATCAGTATGTTTTCTACAGAAAACTTCACGATCAGTATGTTTTCTATAGAAAACTTCACGATCAGTATGTTTTCTATAGAAAACTTCACGATCAGTATGTTTTCTATAGAAAACTTCACGATCAGTATGTTTTCTATAGAAAACTTCACTATCAGTATGTTTTCTATAGAAAACTTCACGATCAGTATGTTTTCTATAGAAAACTTCACGATCAGTATGTTTTCTGTAGAAAACTTCACGATCAGTATGTTTTCTATAGAAAACTTCACGATCAGTATGTTTTCTATAGAAAACTTCACGATCAGTATGTTTTCTATAGAAAACTTCACGATCAGTACGTTTTCTATAGAAAACTTCACGATCAGTATGTTTTCTATAGAAAACTTCACGATCAGTATGTTTTCTATAGAAAATTTCATGATCAGTATGTTTTCTATAGAAAATTACATGATCAGTATGTTTTCTATGGAAAATTTCACTATCAGTATGTTTTCTATAGAAAACTTCACGATCAGTATGTTTTCTGTAGAAAACTTCACGATCAGTATGTTTTCTGTAGAAAACTTCACGATCAGTATGTTTTCTGTAGAAAACTTCACGATCAGTATGTTTTCTGTAGAAAACTTCACGATCAGTCAAGTTTTCTATAGAAAATTTTACGATCAGTTTTTTTTTCTGTAGAAAACTTCACGATCAGTACGTTTTCTATAGAAAACTTCACAATCAGTCCGTTTTCTATGGAAAACTTCACGATCAATCAAGTTTTTTATAGAAATATCAGTCAAGTTTTCTATAGAAAACTTCAATATCAGTCAAGTTTTATATAGAAAACTTTACGATCAGTCGGTTATCTATAGAAAACTTCACGATCAGTTTGTTTTCTATAGAAAACATCACGATCAGTTTGTTTTGTATATAAAACTTCACGATCAGTTTGTTTTCTATATAAAACTTCAAGATCAGTTTGTTTTCTATATAAAACTTCACGATCAGTCAAGTTTTATATAGAAAACTTGATCAGTCATGTTTTTTATAGAAAACTTCACGATCAGTCCAGCTTTCTATAGACAACTTGTCGATCAGTCAAGTTTTCTATAGATAACTTCTCGATCAGTCAAGTTTTCTATAGACAACTTCACGATCAATCAAGTTTTCTATAGAAACTTCTCGGTCAGTCAATTTTCTATATACTTTTCTGTAAAATACTTTACGATCAGTTATGTTTTCTGTAGAATACTTTACGATCAGTTATGTTTTCTGTAGAATACTTTAGAATCAATCAGACAGCTTTATATAGAAATCGTCACAATTTCACGATCAGTTTTTTATGTAAAAAATATTTTCATATGCATCAATAACTCTTAAGAATTACTACTTACAGTTGATATAAAGAAATTCAATTTAAATTTACCTGAAAAAAAAAGAAAAAGAAAATTAGAATGTTAATTAAATTTCGCTAAAATAATTAAAGAAATATCGCAAGTAGGTAAAGCTAAAAATAATAACATTCTTTATCCATGTTACTAATTACTAAAACCAGCTGATCCAAAAATCAATATAATTTAGCCTAAAACTAAATGTGACGTCATTTAATGACTCCCTGCTTTTTTGAAAATTTCCCAAACATTTATTCTAATTTCTGTTTCAAAAACTAGCAGTGATTGTGTATTCCCTAAATGCTAAACATTGGCAGCAAAAACATCATCAAATATTTAAAATTATGGTCAAATGTTGGCAAAACGAATGAGATGAAGTAGGTTTAAGAAAAAAACTGAAATTAAAGAAAGAATTCTCTTTTTTTTTGCTACTTAAGGCAAGGTTCTAGCTTTACTTTAATCACTGTTTAAGTTTTATTTCTCAGTTGTTTTATTTGTTATTATTTTTTTTTTTTTTTCTTATAATTTTTTTTGCATTTTTAATTAAAACCATGTTGTATACAAGTTTGCTGTTGTTGGCTGAAATGAAGTTTTTAAATATAAATAAAAAAATTAAAACAGCAACTAGCAAATTGTGAAAGTCGCATTTTTAGCACAAAAATATAGATTGGCGCCTATAACACTACTACACAAACATTTCCTTATTAAACTCATACAGTTGCAAATATTTTTATATGCATGTTACTCTTATAGTTCTAGTCTTATTTCTTTTATTCTTGGTTGTTTTAATAAATTAATATTAAATTTTATATTTATCGTATTAAAAAAAACTAAAAACTAAAACACCATTCAACAAAAGAGATCTGATTTCATATAAAGAATATATAAAAAAAGAATTAAATATAAATAAATATAAAAAACTGCTGAACTTTTTAAACAATAAGAATAAGCGGTAATAAAACCATTTAGATGACAAAATGTTTTGGAATTTTTTTAAAGTTTTTTTTTTTTTTTATAAATAAAAGGTACAAAGTTGGAAAGGTAAATGGAGAATATGAATCAGTTTTATAGCAGTTTTTTTGTTTAGAAGAAAAAATATTCCATAGTCATTAAAACGGAAAAGAATTTTTTTGTAAAGAATATTTTGCAAAATATTAGATGATTACAAAGACAATGTGTTTGTAAACATCAACGGAAAATCCCTATGAAAGCAAAAGTTAATGATCGATAAGCTTTGCATTGAATCGATCATTTATAAAATGTAAGAATTTCTTTAGAAAACGTCATGATCAGTCAGTTTTTGAAACCATCAGGATATGTCAGTTGTCAAGAGAAACATTAAAATCAGTGATCTTACTATAGTAAGCTACACGATAAGTCAGTTATGTTTAAAAAAATTTTCATATCTGTGGATTTTATTTTTAGGAGACTTCACGATCATTCAGTTTTCTATAAAATCTTTACTATCATTAAGTTTTAAATTTGTGAACTGTTAAGAAAACCTCAGGATCAGTGAGGTTTTCTTGAGATAGGTAAGTTTTCTATAATAAACAACAAGTTCAATCAGTTTTCTAAGAAAACTTCAAGATCAGTGAGTTTTGTATACAACAATTTAAGATCAGAGTTTTCTATAGAAAACTTCACGATCTGTCTGTCTGTCTTATCAGTTATTTATTTTATAGAAAACTTCACAATCAGTTTTCACGATCAGTCTACAGGTATCACAAAGGGACCAACAGGACCCAAGTGTGCGTCTTTGCAGCCTGAATACCTAACCTAAAGATCAGTCTGATTAGTCAGTTATTTATTTTATAGAAAACTTAACAATCAGTTAGTTTTCTATTCCTAACTTCATGATCAGCTAGTGTTTTATAGAAAAATTCGCGATTAGTCAGTTCTTTTATGGAAAATTTCACAATCAGTTAGTTTTCTATACAAAGCTTCACGATCGGTCAGTGTTTTACAGAATGATCAGTTTTTATATAGAAAACTTTGCGATAAAACAGTTTTTTTGTTACAGAAAACATTATGATCAGTATATTTTCTATACAAAACCTCACGATCAATAATAAATATATTATATAATATGTCAATATCAATCAGTATTCTTAGAAAACTTCACGATCAATAAATTTCAATAGAAAATTTCAAAATCAGTGAGTTTTTATTTTATAAAACTTCAAGAAAAGTGAATTTTAAATAAAAATATTCAAGAAAACTTGATTTTGTATAAAAATTTACAAGATCAGAGACTTTTCTATAAAGATCATAGCGATCAGACAGATTTTGTAGAAGATTTCACAATTAGTCAGTTTTTTTTAGGAAACTTCACGATCAGTCAGTTTTTTATAGAAAACTTCACGATCAGCCAGATTTTTATAAAAAAAAACTAGACGATCATTCAGTTTCCTAGAAAACCCCTGAATTTCAAAACTTCAAGACTTCTTTTAAACAAAAGTACATAATCAGTAAATTTGCTATAAAGAACTTCACGATCAGTCAGTGATCAGTGAATATTCCAAACAAAAAAAATTTCTAAGAAAAAGTTCAGCAATTATTTTAAAGAATTTTTCTATAATAATTCTCACGATCAATGAGATTTTTATAATAAAGTTCACGATCAATCAATTTTTTTACAGAACGTTCGCGATCAGTAAATTTCCAATAGCGATCGTTACGATAAGTCAGTTTTCTATACATAACTTAATGATTTTAAATTATTTATTAAAAACCTTTAAGATAAATTTTAAAAAAACTAAATCGATCAGGCCCTATAGTGGCCTAGGTGTATTCCTTCGGATTTGATGTACTATACATCTTCCTATCAACCTAATCTATATCGATCATTAATTTTGCCCAAAGAAATTCAATTTCCATTCCATTTGCATTTTTTCTTTTTATTATATTGAAAAATCATTTCTATCGCTTAAATTGTTGTAACTGAATTTTAGTTTGTATTGTGTTTGTTGCTGTTGTTAGCAACAACAATTTCATTATATATTTAATTACCATAATTTGTTGCAGCATTACCATAGACTGTTGTTCTTGTTGTTTGCAGGGTGTAATAGTGTGTGGCATATAAAAGTCAAAACTTTTATTGTTCTATTAAATACTGTTGCAATGTAGATTTTTGTTTTTGTTCATGTTTAAAGACTTTTAAAATAGTACTTAGGAGTAGTAAACATTAGTTTGTCCTATGATTTGTAACATATTAGACAAATAAGACTTCTTAGAAAACTATCAGCCTATATAGAGAGAGAAAAGAGAGAGTCTTTTAACTACAATTTAACTTCCGCATATGTAGTTTTATTGTAATATCACTTCAAAGTAGCATTCCTTGTCACTTATTTTTCAAGCGATTCTTAAATAGTTGAAAATTATTAATAACCGTTTTACTTCCTGGTAAGAGATTTAGGAAAAAATTTATAGTACATATTCTTAAAATAAATACCTGTGGAGTAGCGTCTATGTAAACCACCTCTAACTGAATTTTCTATTACTTTTTTTAAATAATACATATTATTACGTTTATTGTTTTTGTTTCATATGTGTATGTGTGCATTAAATGTACAGTGATTTTATCTTCGCACCCTTTTTTGTGTTTCTGTGAGTTTTGCGTGTTTTATACACTTTTTGTTAGTGTTGTAGTTTTTGTTATAGTTTTTTTTTTCTATATTTTCCAATAACATTGGCCACAATATAAACGTGGAGCAAACAAAAAAAAAACAATATTGTTATACATATAGCAGATGACTGAATGTTTGTTCTTTATATGACATTATAATATTGCGTTACGCCTTTGACTTTTGTTGCAATTTGTGGCACAATTAACGGCCAACAAAAAAATTACTCATACGTAGTAGCTACAGTGCGTAGTAAAATTTTATGCTAAACGTTTTGGGTTTTCGAAAACCAGTTATAGAAACATTCACATTTAGTTTTTTTTCTATATAAAACTTGACGATCTGAAAAATTCTATAAAAAAAAACTTCAAGATCAGTGATTTTTTTGGAAACTTCGTGATTTATCTATAGAAAATATAACAATCAGTGAGTTTCCCTTGAAAATATTACGATCAGTGAGTTTTCTGGAGAGAAACATAACGATCGGTACGTTTTCTATAAAAAACTTTATGATCAGTCTGTTTTTCTATGAAAAACTTTTTGATCAGTCTTTTTTCTATAGAAAACTATACGGTCAGTCTGATTTCTATAGTAAACGTTTTCTAAAGTAAACGATCATTGAGTTTTGTATAGAAAAGTGAACGAACGATCAGTGAGTTTTCTTTAGGAATGCTAACGCTCATTGGGTTTTCTATAGAAAAGTCAATGATCTGCGAGTGTTCTATAGAAAAGTTAATGATCAATAAGTTTTCTATAGATAAGTTAACGATCAATGAGTTTTTTATAGAAAAGTAAACAATCATTAAGTTTTGTATAGAAAAGTTAACGATAATTGAGTTTTCTATAAAAAAGTTAACGATCAGTGCGTTTTCTATAGAAATGTTAATGATCAGTGAGTTTTCTATAGAAAAGTTAATGATCAGTGATTTTTCTATAGAATAGTTAGCGATAATTAAGTTTTCTATAGAAAATTATTGAGTTTTCTATAGAAAAATTAACGATCCGTGATTTTTCTATGGAAAAGTTAACGATCAGTGAGTTTTCTATAGAAAAGTTAACGATCAGTGAGTTTTCTATAGAAAAGATAACGATCAGTGAGTTTTCTAAGGAAAAGTTAACGATCAGTGAGTTTTCTATAGAAAAGTTAACGATCTGTGATGTTTCAATAGTGAATTTTTTTTAGGAAAGTTAACGATCATTGGGTCTTCTATAGAAAAGTTAACGATCAGTGAGTTTTCTATGGAAAAGTTAACGATCATTGGGTCTTCTATAGAAAAGTTAACGATCATTGAGTTTTCTATAGAAAAGTTAACGATTAGTGAGTTTTCCATATGAAACACAGTGATCAGCCAGATTTCTTTAGAAAAGTAACTGTACATGACATTTTGTATATAAAAGAGAATTTTTCTTCCTAAATAGATATTTTGTGATCATTTCTTTCTCCAAGAAAAAACTTTACGATCAATAGATATATACATATATTTATAAAAATTCTTCATAGTCATACTTTTTTCACCCACTATACTTTAATAAATAGTAGTTTAATGATATTTTCACATACTACATGAATGGATAGGTAAACATGTGTGCATTTTTTGTTGTTGTTGTTGTAATAAATGAATGAATTGATGTTGTTGGAAAATGTTAACCTTGTTGTATTTATTTGTTATTTCCCACACTAACGCCCCCTACTTAATTTGCGTGCCACAAATATATCAAGCATAATAAGAAAAAAACAAACAAATAAACTTGCCACAAAAGGAGGGGTGATGAATGAACACATTCCATGATTAACATTACACAGGGATGGAAAAGTTTTAGGGAGGTGCTAAAAAAATATTAACGCCCACAAAATACATTTGTTACACACATTTGTAGCGAAGGGAAAATGTGTTGTCATTTAGGAAGCGATTAAGTGGCGAAAATAATTTACGAATTTTTCGTTAGTAAAGACACATTATTAACGTCGGTTCATGTCCATGCTAGCAATAAAGTGAAATGGTTTCAAAACCCAACATCTTTAAATAATAAAAGTAAGTAATAAATACTAGAAAATATTTTGAATAATTTAATAGTTATATTTATGTTTTAAAAAATAGTAAAAATTAATTATAATTAAGTTTTTTATGCAATTTTTTTTTTATTTGAAAATAAAAAATAATAATATTACACTCATAAATTTACTTGTTATTATTTATTTTTCATGTTGATTTAATCTGATTTATTTGGAGGTTTTTCACTTTAGGCGAATGCGTTTCTGTCGTTTCGACTTGTTTTCAAAAAGTTTACATTTTCACAAAAAAAAAACAACAACAACACATGAAAAAAATTTAATTATCATGAAGGACTTTATGGTCTAGAGCATATTTTTATACATGTTCATACATGTATGAATTTATAGATTTCGATGCGTTTTTTCTAGGTACACATTTGAAACATACACACATATGTACACACACTCATACTTGTATAAAATTCATGTCATATTTCCGTTCTGTAGTGTTTCTTTTTTTCTATTTCTACTTTTGATCGTTTATATTTAATTGAAAATTTCCATTGCATGCGAAAGTCTCTAACAAGGTTAATTTATCTACAATTTTTTAATTGCTGTTGTTAATTTTTGTTGTTCTTGTTCGATATAGAAAAATATCCATGAGTGTTGCACTTTAAGCCATGAGCGTTGCACATATATCTACACACTCATTCATCAAAAGGTATAAAACAATTAATTATTGTTATAAAAATGCATTAGAATTAACACGCATAAACTGTGGCATTTGTGAAAATTTCAAAATTGTATGTACATCAAATTATTATTTATTAAAGGTGTTAGAGCGTCAGAGCGTATGAGTAATAATGAGTTACAGTAGGACGGTTTAGAGACAGTTTTAGATTGCTGATTGATTGGCTCCCTTATCTAATAAAGAGAAAAGTTTGCGATCAGTGTTAAAAATTTTGCGCTGAATTCAGTTTTATATATACATAGCTCCCTCATCTGATAAAGAGTAAAGTTTGCGATCAGTTTTTTAAAATTTTATACCAAATTTCATGAAACTATCTTGAAAATTGTGACCTGCAGCGGGCGCACAAGGTTAACTTAGCCGCACAGACAGATGGACGGACCGACAGACACGAATGTCGAGTGCTTAACGAGAACACCTGTCTTGACGAGTTTATTTCACGGTGGTGTTTTTCATCAACTGGGTAAACTAGAGACGGTCTACCACGCGCCCCTGAATCCTTCTATGAAGAACTCAGGTGGCAACTTTTGTACACGGTCCATGTACAAGTACTTTGCTGAATAACTCGAGCTATCTAATCTCTTGTCATAGTAGCCCAAGGAATAAGCAATCCCTGGTCTAAAGTCAATCGAAGGGCCGACAAACCCCAACATAAGGTGAAATCAATCTTCCTGTATGCCGGAAGGTAGAAGATTGCATTATTTAAAATGCAATCCCCATCACCCATTCTAGTGCACTCCCTAACCTCTTAAAGACCGCTCAACCACACTACTGAGATGGCTCTGTTGATTCGGCAACAGCACCTAGAGACGAATATGTGGTAGTCTGAAATACCCGGACGGACGGACGGACAGACATAGATTAATCGACTAAGAAAGTTATTCTGAACCGATTGCTATACGATTGTAGGACCAATATTTTTGGGTGTTGCAAACATCAGTACAAACTCATAATACCCTCCAAACTATAGTAGTGTAGGGTATAAAAACATATCTTATTCACGCTTCAAAACGAAGTTCATAGCTAAATGACAGTAAATGACGAGTAAAGCTCTCAAAGAGTATCAAGTCAAGACAAATATAAACTCAATAAGAATAAGCTGCAGCCAACTTTAGAACGCACAGGTCAGAGGTTACATAATCACCTCTATCGCCAAATAAAAGTGAAATTTTTGTTCCCTTGAAATTTTCATTCCGTTCGAAGGGAAAATTGCTAACGTGAACTTGTTGAGAACAATTCATTCACAATAGTTGCTTTTGTATGCAACAGCTGTTCAATGTTTACAAAATTTCATCAACAATTTTCGCAACAGGGGAATTTTTTTCACGACAGAAAAGTTAGTGAATGAAACAAGTGAAAAGGGTACATATTTCAGGTGAAATGTTTATTGGCGATAGGGGTGAATACATCCGTAGATACAAAAGACTTGGTATTAGAATTGAAATGGAAGTTGAATGCTTAGGCTATTTCGCTCAAGAAAAACTTTTTTGTTTTTTGCTCTGATATTTCGTTTGACTCGATATTTGAGTATAAATGAACAATTTCACTTCGCGAATGCCCCATCCCTAACATAAAAAAGTGTTGCCTAAACTATAACAGGGATCGATTGACATTAAGATAATTTTTTAATAAAAACTCTCGATTGCACTAAATTAATTATCAAAGTAATTAATTTCCATCAAGCGATAAAAATACTTCCGCAAAACATAAATTTTATTAATCTTTTGATATTTTTGTTTTTAATCAAATTTGGATGAACCAAATTACACCTGAACTTGAAAACATTATATTTAACAAGGCAAGAAACATTTAAAACAAAATTTCATAGAAATTTCTAAAAATATTTACTTATTACAGCAAATATTAACTTCAAGGTTAACAAAATTACTTTGTAGGAAATGCACTCATATTTCTTTTAGCAATCAGTGATGCAAACACAAAAAGTCTACTTAAACTGCAATAATTTATTGCAGTTGCCAAAATGTTGTAAAATATAAATGTCACATCCGAAAAGGTAACCAACAAAAAATTGTTAAGGGGGGAAATGAAGTAATAACGTATTTACACACACAGGAATAAGAAAATTGTGTATAAATTTTTAATTAATTAGAGAGGATTAAAGATTAAAAGCTCTATATAGAGGAGGTTAAAAACAAGTTAACCCAAATATTTGGGCTTGCCAGATACATATGTGTAAATAATTTATTAAGATTTCCTTTCCACAATACAAGCTGTTACTTTTAGTTAAATTCAATTAATATAACAGAATGTATGTGATTTTTTTTCTCTCTAAAACTTCAATCATTTATTTACGCATTCATTCATTTATTTATTTATGTAGAAAACTACAAAAAAAAGTTTACGGAAATCACATGGCAAAGAAACGTTTAATCAACTGAAATTGTTAAGAAGAATGTGTGTGATTTTTTTGCTGTTGCTGTTGTTCTCTATGCTGCAGCCAGCAAATTGTATGTCTGTCTATCTTATACTACATGTATGTATCTATCAGCAACAAAACAACCTTTAGCTTTAAGTTGCTACAGCCTTGGCTAGCGGAACACAAACAACAATATTAATAGTTGAAAAAAATAGCTTTCGTATAGCAAATAGTTATAGCACTTATGTAATTATGCAATTTATGCGGCAGCGTGACAAATCAATTTTTTTCTTAACACGTTTTTTTTTTTCTGTATTTGTTGCTGATTTTCATATTGAACGTTTCCATTCTTAATAACTTTTGCTGCTGTAGAAACATTGACAAGTATGACACTTATTGGAAATGAACAGAGTTGAAATGCAAAAAAAAATATACAAATAAATAAATAAACTGAAACTATTTAGACCGTTATCACCGCTAGTATGAGAGTAGGAAAACAGCAGAAAAAAGCTAATATTAAAGTTTACATTCATAAAACTTTAATGCTGTTAAGAGAATATTTGTATACGTTAAACAGTTAAGGAGCAAGAATTAGCAGAGTTGTGTGGAATATGTAAGCTTAGGTTATTTCCGAGGGTAACGTAAGTCACCTAGAAACTTTGTTTACTATCTCAGCAAAAACTTACTTATTATTTTAACACCTTCGCTTACTTATTATTTTAACATCTATCTACCTATCTATCTATCTATCTATCTATCTATCTATCTATCTATCTATCTATCTATCTATCTATCTATCTATCTATCTATCTATCTATCTATCTTTCTATCTATCTATCTATCTATCTATCTATCTATCTATCTATCTATCTATCTATCTATCTATCTATCTATCTATCTATCTATCTATCTATCTATCTATCTATCTATCTATCTATCTATCTATCTATCTATCTATCATCTATCTATCTATCTATCTATCTATCTATCTATCTCTATCTATCTATCTATCTATCTATCTATCTATCTATCTATCTATCTATCTATCTATCTATCTATCATCTATCTATCTATCTATCTATCTCTATCTATCTATCTATCTATCTATCTATCTATCTATCTATCTATCTATCTATCTATCTATCTATCTATCTATCTATCTATCTATCTATCTATCTATCTATCTATCTATCTATCTATCTATCTATCTATCTATCTATCTATCTATCTATCTATCTATCTATCTATCTATCTATCTATCTATCTCTATCTCTCTATCTATCTATCTATCTATCTATCTATCTATCTATCTATCTATCTATCTATCTATCTATCTATCTATCTATCTATCTATCTATCTTATCTATCTATCTATCTATCTATCTATCTTCTATCTATCTATCTATCTATCTATCTATCTATCTATCTATCTATCTATCTATCTATCTATCTATCTATCTATCTATCTATCTATCTATCTATCTATCTATCTATCTATCTATCTATCTATCTATCTATCTATCTATCTATCTATCTATCTATCTATCTATCTATCTATCTATCTATCTATCTATCTATCTATCTATCTATCTATCTATCTATCTATCTATCTATCTATCTATCTATCTCTATCTATCTATCTATCTATCTATCTATCTATCTATCTATCTATCTATCTATCTATCTATCTATCTATCTATCTATCTATCTATCTATCTATCTATCTATCTATCTATCTATCTATCTATCTATCTAGTCCATTAACTAGTCTAGTCCATTGACTAGTCAAGTCCATTGACTAGTCTAGTCCATTGACTAGTCTAGTCCATTGACTAGTATAGTCCATTGACTAGTCTAGTCCATTGACTAGTCTAGTTTATTGTCTAGTTTAGTCCATTGACTAGTCTAGTCCATTGACTAGTCTAGTCCATTGACTAGTCTAGTCCATTGACTAGTCTAGTCCATTGACTAGTCTAGTCCATTGACTAGTCTAGTCCAGTCCATTGACTAGTCTAGTCCATTGACTAGTCTAGTTCATTGACTAGTCTAGTCCATTGACAAGTCTAGTCCATTGACTAGTCTAGTCCATTGACTAGTCTAGTCCATTGACTAGTCTAGTGCATTGACTAGTCTAGTCCATTGACTAGTCTGGTCCATTGACTAGTCTAGTCCATTGACTTTTCCATTGACTATTCCATCGACTATTCCATTGACTTGGCCATTGACTATTCCATTGACTTGTCCATTGACTATTATTTGGATGATTACCATGTTGCACGTGGCTATTTTTCTCCCCTTCGCTGTAAATGACAATAGTTCATGCTTTAGTGTCAGAAACTGAACGTTTTTCTGTTTAGTTTATCATAAATACACACGTTTTTTAATTTTTTTTTTTTTTTCAAAACAATTCTTACTTTCAACCTTTTCACTACTTCTACTAATCTTGTGAGCTTGTGAGCTGACTGTTTATAATATTTATTCTGGCAGCAGTTATCGCTGAGATTGTTAAACGGACGGACGGACAAACTAAATGACTGACTATTTATTTAAAAAAAAGTTACAGTCAATTGCTTAAAATGCAACAATATACTAAGTGCAAAAAAACTACAACAAATGCATGTATAGTATGTGACATTTAATGAAAATTTAATAATATTTTACACAATATAAAAACAAAACAGCATAGTAAAACTAAGAAAAAAAACTAAATAAATCTTTTGTACATTTTTAGCGTAGTTATGCAAAAAACAGCAACAACATGCACACATTGTTTAACAAAAAAAAGAAAAAAAGTAATAATAGAATGTGCAAAAAAAAGCACAGAAACGTAAATACGCAATAATAAATTTCTCACACTTTAAAACTCAGAATATACAGTAATAAACCAAAATACAGCAACAACAACAACACGAGTCAGTCACTCAAGTCAGTCATTGAATGAATGACTGACTGTCTGAATAAATGAATGAATGAATGCGAATGTAATGCATGCAGGTTTAGTTGAGAAAAAAAATTAAATGTGTGTGTTTTTGTAAATATTTATTATACATATTATTTTCTCGCTGTTTTTTTTTTTGCTTTCTTCCCAGTTTGTAATGTTAAGCACGCAGAAAAACGTGTAAAACTACGCAGATAACAGCACATAGCACACAGGGCCCAGATCGCAGTCAGTCATTTTTCCATATTGCTCTCTCCCATGCTTATTATATACACAACAACACATTAATTACCTCAACAATTATAATAGTCAAGCAAACATTCTCTATTTGAATTAAATAAATTTATTAACTGTTTAAGAACAAGAAATAATAGTATAGATACTCGAAAAGCCAACAACAATAATAAAGTTATTGTTGCTGTTTTCTTTTCTTTTTACAATTACTTGATTTAACAATTATGAATGCAAGAAAAGCATTAAAAACAAAATTAAATCGTTAAAGAAATTAGAAAAGCGAGGGATGTATGAAAAGTCTTTTCCCTATGCTGCGGCATCAGCTTAATTATTTTTTTCAGAATTAGTCAAACTAATTGATTAGAAGCTGAGTGAGGTCTTCGATAAGGTGAATGGAATCGAAGGTGAGCTCGGTTTCTGAAGACGACAGACTTTCGCACGACAATTCTGCATATTCGAAATACAGCTTGAATACTACAAAATAAATAATTTTTCCAGCGAATTATTACTTGCGTTTCAAAATAGATCCATTGCAATAAGCGGTTACGTAAGAGATCGTGTGTGAACCCGGCCAAGCTGACGAATTAACACTAAAAACAAATATATATGACGCTAAGGTAAAGATCTGTATTTGGTGGGACCAGCTGCTATGTGCTGCTAAAATCTATCCAGACCATCACTAGACTAAATGCAACAGATTCGTTTGAAGCGTGATTGGCCCAAAAACACCCATATTATGAGGACAGACTTGAAAGAGTAATATGTATTCTATCATGACAATGCTCAACCACATGTCGGACGGAACTTGCCCCGTCCGACTTTTATTTATTTATTTCGATCAATTCAGAATGCTCTCTCTCTCTCTCTGGGATGTACTGAAAAGAATCCATGCTTAACATTACATAAAAAAAAGTAAATATTTTTTTCGTAATATTTACGAAAATTTCGTGTATTATATGAAATATTATTTCATCAATTTCATAAAATAAACGAAATTTTTTCTAAAATTATTTCTATAAATACTAAAATATTTTTTACAATTTCGTATATATTACGCAACAATTTCGCGATGCGAAAAAACAAAGCATTTCATACAATATACGACAATTTTCGTATAGGTATAAACATTCAGTGTAAGTACTTTCATTTAAAGAAAAAAATAATTCTTCAAACTCAGCATAAACTTTTCATATTGCCCTCGTTTTACAATTTATAACTAATGTTAATTTGCTTTATTTTAACTTTAGTTGTACTTCTTATTCTTTTAAAAGGAATTAAATTTATAGTTCTATTTACTATTAACACGAACATTTATGCAACTAATTAATTATTAATAATAAATCATGTCAATTTTATAAATTGTTATAAAATTATGTTAATATTAACATATATAAAATTATTCGCATATGACATGCAAAATATGAGTTTTTCTTTAAAAAACTTTTTTGAACGGAAATGGAAGTTTTTTTGCTTAAAAATGTGGCAAAATTTGTTTTAAGGCAGAAAAAGAAATTTGTCAAAATGTTGATTTACTAAAAATATTCCATGCTTAATATGTACTAAAAATTTCATATATTGTACGAATGCATCGTTATTTCGCACCATGAAATTGTTTCGTAATATATACGAAATTGTACGAAATATATTTGTATAATGCAAAAAAATTTTAGAAAAATAAATTTCAGTTAGATAGATATGATCGGTTTTTGAAATCCTCGATGTGGTAGTCCGAGAAGTTTGTAAACTCTTTGAAGTGCTGTGAAGATATCGTCCAAGGAAGGTGGGAAAATGTTTATTTAAAGGTATAGATCAGGGGTCGGCAAACTACGGCTCGCGAGCCAAATGCGGCTCTTTGGATGTGGAGCTATGGCTCTTTAGTTTCATACGTATTTTTTTTATTTTATAAAAAAAATATATACATATATTAAAATCTTTCTGAATAGATTAACGAGCAGTGTTTGTTAAAACTAACAAAACAATTCGCATACGTTTCTACAATATACACAACATTTCAACTTTGTTTAATCCTTCTGCATGTGAGACAACTAACAAATTAAAGTTTAGAGTCGTTTGTGAAACTTTAAACAACAAGTTATGATCCAAACTTTCTAAAGCTATACAAACCTATCTCTCCTATTGAATTTGTTCCATGTACAAGTTAGTATTGTAAGAAAATGTTTAATTCTTTATAAACGATGGGGTATCATGAGCGCTCCTACGAAGTGCCATTAGATAAAATGTAAAACATGATCATACATTCCGAAATTTTCGTGTTTTTCGAATTAAAAAATATTTTTTGGAAATTGAAAATATAGTAATTAAATAATTACTTAATAATGTAGAGAGTTTGGACACAGTTACCCAGGAAAAACTTACATTGAAAAGTCGTGAGTTAAAAAGCTAATAAAACCTCTTTTCACTACTTCTTCATTAGCATTTTAAGTCATTATTTTAACACGGTGATGTCATTGGAGGCAAGTACTTCTACGCACGCTTACTAATAGGAAGTTAAAAAAGTACTTGCAATTTCTCTTACAAAACAGTTGTTGAGTAAGTTGTTTTGTTTTTTAATAATAAAAAGAGCCAGCTAGGATACGAACCAGGGACTTCGATTTTTTAGTCAAATGTTCTACACACTGCATAGCTATTTTATTGCGCATCAAATAATGGTTTTCACATCAAAATTAATTTTGTTTTATTTTTTGTAAAACACAATACTTAAAACGACAAAAAAAATGACAATGCCGAAAATAAAGTACTTCTATATCAGATTATAAGAAAGTTATTACTAGAATACTTCTAAGTAATGCAGACGGTAAGTAGTAGTCATTGAAAAGTAAGTGGTTATGGAAGTACAACCTATTACCGAATTTTTGGCTGGGTAAATACTAAAAACTTGTTCTATTTAAAAACTTCAGTATTTAAATATTGCGCGTTTTAGAAACGTTTTACAGTGTATTATGGACCGACACATCCTTACAAAATTTGGTAATGAGATTTTGGACCCTACTTGTTTGTGTTGATTTTCATCACTATACTTGTATTTTTCGTCGTTTTCGTGAACACTATATGGGTGGGTAGGGTCAATTCTGAATCCATCCTTATTAAATTTGGTATAGATATATTTGTTCCTATAAACTTGTTTATGACGAATTTCACCACTATGCTGGTATTATTAAGCATGTTATGAGCGTTGAAGTCATTTCCTGAAGAGGAATTTATATGGGGGTATGGTCAACAATGAACTGATCCTTACAAAATTTTGGAGAGAGATTTTCGTTCCTATAATACTTGTTTGTGTCGAATTGCGTCGCTATACTAATATGTATTATTAAATCAGTTATGAATGTTAAAGTTATTTTCCGAAGTAGACCTTTTTAAAGGGGATTTGTCAATTATGTTTTGTTTGTGTTGAATTTTGTCATGATATTGCTATTATTAAGACAGTTATGAACGTTAAAATCAAATTTGGAAGATAGATATTTGTTCTTATAAAACTTGTATATTTTGAATTTCGCTGCTATATTGCTACTGTTAAGTCAATTATGATCGTTAGTCATTTTCTGAAAATGACCTAATATTGGGGTTGGTAAAATATTTATCTCGATTGCCGCCAAAATAATATATTACTTTATACTGTATTAGCTGCGTCATCAATTTTCGTGATTTTTACATTTCCTGATATGTTTCCAAATGCCTTTTAAATGATAACACTGTCGCCCTACTCTAATAAACTTCTATATTTTTATATAACGAGTGCTTAAAAAATGCATTCGAATGACCCATATAAATTCAAAAAGTATTTGTAGTCAAAAATCTATATGTAAGATTCCTTGCAGAATGTCCTGTAGATAATTAAACCAAGTTTATGTTTTTGAAGTGAATTCATAAAGTATTTGTAAAGTTTTAATAAACAACAATTTTGTGGCTCTTTTAAAACATATGTTTTGTAAACTGTAATTTTTGGCTCTTCCGACTCAAAAGTTTGCCGACCCCTGGTATAGATGGATAGAAACAGCAAAAATTGAACGACAGAAGTAAAGAAGCTGTAAAGAAGTGGTAAACTATTCACATCCATTTCCTTTTAACGATAAAACTTAAAGAGAAGAATTGGAAGAAGTTTATAAAATAGAAAGATTCCATAGAATGATTCGTTTGTGATGTATAATTTAAGCAGTGGCGCATCAATTCATGAGTCCACCTTAAAGTACATTTCGATAACAACCGCAAGTAGTTCCAAAACTTGCCAGAGGTAGGGTTATCATATGGTGACGTAGCTCTAACAACTCGATGTATATTAGATAAATATGTGATAGCTCATAGCTTCCGAAATATTAGCTTGAAAAATGCTTAATAAAGGAGCCAGACAGGGCCTTAAGCCATTCTAGTCAGAGCAAAATTATACATCTAATAGCAAACAGATTTGACATATGTATGTAGGTATTTTGTAAAACATTTGGAGAAATTTTTGTTTGAAAAATACTTAAAAATGAGTCCGATCCAATTGGGATCTTTGACAATCGGATAGGATTTCTAACCATTATTGTTTGGAAGTCAACTTAAACAGACGATTCGACATATTTTTAATTTTGAAAGTAATTCACAACCTTATGCCAATAATTAAAGTGAATATTTATAATAATCATAATCGGAAACATCATAATTTATCAAAAAAAAATTAAAAGAATCATAAAAAAAGTGACGTAAGTTTCACACACTTAAGAAAATTTATCTTTTGGCGCTTCAAAATAATCAAACAGACAGCCAGAAGAAAAAAACACCAACAACAACAACAACAATAAAAACTTTAAAAAATTAGAAAAAAAAACAACTTGCACAAGTTAAAGAGCAGCAAAATATTTAAAAAAAAAATATGCAAAACACGTTGTTGTCTTAATAATAACAACAACAATAACAGAAAAAGAAGAAGAAGAATGTCAGAAACAACAAAAACAAAAGAATTTTGTATGTCTCAAAGAAACATCTAAAAAACACAGAGAAACAACAAAAACAAGACATTGTTCTTATACAACAACACCCCCAACGCATTTTAAATAAAATATAAATAAATTGTTTTACTAGAGAAAAAAATTAAAAAAAAAATAAAACAGCAAACGCATACACGAGTAACGTCATGCTAAACAATAAAATACAAAAACAACAAGAAAAGAAGAAGAACAACACACATCAATAAATACCAACTGAAAAAACACAGAAAAAAGGCAAAAAAAAAAAAACAAATAATACACACATTAAATAACACAACAAAACCGCATAATAGCAGCATCACCAGCAGCAGCAGCAAAAATTTGCAAACAACTGACATTTGCAGCAGTACGTACAATAACAACCAAGCAACAACAACACATGTTTTTTTTCTACTACAACAACTAATAATAATAATTGAATGCAAAAATAACAACAAAACAAAAATCACTTTGAACAGAATACATCACTGTGCAAAACGAAAGAAAAAAAATGAGAAAATAAATAAAAACAAAAAACAGGCCTGCATAAGCATGTGTTGATCAGGGATGGAAAATTCAGTACAATTGTATGCTTTTTTTTACTTTCTGACATCAAGAGAATAGTCCATAGGCTAGTCAACTGACTAGTTCGTAGACTAATCAATTAGACTAGGCAATATCCTAGGCAATATCCTAGTACATAGACTAATCAATAGACTAGTCCTTAGACTAAGCTTTATAGAAGTTAATAGTGTAGTCAATAGACTAGTCAATGAAAGGCATAAAACTAGAACATAGGCTTGTAAATATACTAGTACAAAGACCAAGCATTCTATAAAGTGATCAGTAGACTAGTTCAAAGACTAATCAATACATTATTACATAGAATAGTCAATGCACTAGTCCACAGACTAATCAAGAGACTAGTCCATAGACTAGTTAATAGATTAGTCAATAGGCTTGTCAATATACTAGTCAATAGGCTAGTCAATATACTAGTCTATAGACTAATCAAGAGACTAGTCAATGGACTATTCTATTGTGTGATCTAGAGACAAGTCCATAGACTGGTCGGTAGACTAGTTCTTAGACTAATCAATAGACTAGTACATAGAATAATCAATAGAATATTCAAAATAATAAACCATAGACGAGTCCATATACAGAGGGAAAAAGGAAGCTGACAACAGAGTGTTTATAATTATTCAATAACATCCGTTGTCAAAGTATGTACGGATAGTTTTCAAATCAATAACAAAAATTTTAAAAATTCACGACGTTATCAAAATGAACAAAATATAATAACGGTTACCAAAGTGACAACGCTATGTTGTCAAACAGAATGTTGCGTTGTCGAAATCACAACGATGCATTGCCGAAATGACACAATGCGTTGTTGAAATGGCATCGATAGGTTGTCAAACGGTGGTTGTTAAAATGATAACTGGGTGTTATTTAAGTTTTATACACCTCCGTTGTCTAAATGTTAACAAACGTAGTAAGCTCACTTTTGACAATGGATTTCGGTACTTTTATACAGTTTTTTTCCATCTGTGTAGAAATATCAATAGACTAGTAAGCAAGGTACTCAATTGTCAAGAGCCTAGTCAATATCCTAGTCCATATACTAGTGAATTATAGTCAATAGACAAGTAATAGGATTGACACTAGATTACTCAATATCATAATCCATAAACAAGTCAATATCATAGTCCATATACTAGTCAATAGGATAGTATGTAGACTATGCCATAGGATATTCAATTATATGTTAGACACTAGACTACACAATATACTAGTCAATATCGTAGCCTATAGACTAGTCTCAATAGTTCAATTCATAAACAAAAAAGGTTAATAATTTTAGATTTCTATTTACCATCCCCGGTGTAGAGTATGAGTGCGTTGCGTTTTTTTTTTTCTGTATTAGAAAGAGAAAGAGCCAACACGACAACCACCATCATACCACACCGCCTTATTGCAAAAGTGTAGAGTGGAAAAGAAAAATCCGTGTATATATACATTTTTTTTCTCAATTCAAGGCCAAGGCCAATACGATCAGAATACGATCGTCAGAGCCAACACACAGTCATAGACGTCAGTCGTCGTCACACTTGGGCAAAACAACATAACGACAGTGAAACATTCATTCGCACAAAAACTAAACAACACGTTGTTGTTCTAACTACATACAGAACAAACGCAATACGACGCAGCGTCAACGTTCATACATTATCGTCGTCACTGAAGTGAACCCACCGAGAATGAACACAGAGTATGAGAGTTGTTTACAGCAAAAGTGTGTAGAATTTTTGAATTGCATTCAAACGTACAATATATGATTTTTTTTTGTTCTACAAAATTTAAATAATTCTGTTGTATTATTTATTTCCTTCTGTTCTTTTTTTAGGTTTGTTATTAGAATTATTTGTGAATGTACACAGAGAGAAACTTAACTAAATGTTAAGAAGCAATTAATTTTGCTCTTAGATTTCAAAATTATAGACATATGCATGTATTAGACCAAAATGATTAAAATCATTTGATACTTCGTTTCATTTGGGCTTAAATAACATATCACTGGAAAGCTTTTTGGTATCTGTTGGGAAACAACTGTTCGCTTTGTTTACATAAGACCATATTGGGGATGACATACTCCCATAATTTTAACAAGTAATTAGATTTGGGATCAGTCCGATCAAATGCATGTTTAGATTACGTAGTTTTTGCAGTTCGGCGGGACTGTTCAGAACTACCTATTTAACCTATCACTTGGGTTTTGCCTCTTATTGCCGGCTATCCAGATGACTAGCTATTCTAGTACATTTTTTAAGTAACCACTTTCTAGATTACATAGTGATTGTAAGCAGAGAACAGTACCTGCTTTCGCTGCCAAAGGGAACACTTAAGTGACGACTGACTTCACTCTCGTTTACAAAGAGTACATTCGCAACGAAAGAAGAATCCTATCAAATGCGTGTTTTGATTACGTGGTTTTTTCATATAGTTGTATTACCAAGTATTTCGACGGGACAGTCCAGAACTACTTATTTAATGTTCCACCGGCTATCCAGATGGAAGGCAATTGTCACTCCATAGATTACACTCCACAGAAAAAAAGAGTCTATGAATGACAACATCTTCTTAAGTATATGGATACTTAATCCATTCTCTAGATTACTTGGTTACTGTAAACTGAGGACAGTCCCTCCCGCTCTCGCCACTAAAGGGAACACTGTCTTCACTCTTATTTACAATGAGTACATTCGCGACGAAATAGACGTTAGTGAAAATGACAGTCTTTTTCGGATGCTTTGACTCTTTGTAGAACTGCTGGGTAGTTTTGGATCAGTCCAAGTCCTCTGGGAAGTACTATTTACACGCGTGTGCGGAGTAGCGATTTTCGAAAAATACTTTTCCGGCACTGCCCATACACTTAAGAGAGTTGCTACAACAACTGTTTTTCAAATATATGAGTTGTAAGTAGTGTTCTAGTCCGTTAGACCGAAGGTCGTGGTTTCGATTCCCACCAGAAACACTGGTAAAGAAGCTCACATCAGGTCCAATGGAGGCTTAGGTTAATTCTTACGGATTTGATGTAACATACATCTTCCTTCCAAACTAAGTATCTAGCCAATCCCTTAAAATATGTAGTAACCTCAAACTATTGCAAACTGATCTTAACTTGGAATAGGTTAACCGATCTCCATATTAGATCCTCACTTCTTCTCCGAACATCTGATGATAAATTAGTTTTCTACTTGTAAGTATCTGCAACAGGATCCATCTATAGACCAATTATTGGTTTTGCTGATCATTTGATCTTCACAAAGAAAATGGAAGTTATAATTACTGGTTTCCAATGTGACATCCTTTTATAAGCGATATACAAATTATATCATCAATATGTCCATCAAAATGGATCTGATGAGACCAATTCCCTGAAATATGCAATGTTTACTATGAAAACATTTCTTGATCATTACATCTTCGTTATAAGACGTCGTACATACAGGCTTTTTGATTGACTGATCTCACATCCTTTCGGTTCTAGACTCTTGTTATGTTAATATTCTATGGAATGCTCGTGATTTAGAGGAAAAGAGAACCTTTCCTGTTTTTCTTGAAATAGTCTAGATCATGAACGAAACATGCCCCATGATTTCTCAACGGAGTCTAAAGCGTGTTCCTAAAGGGATCTTGTCAGCAATTGCAGATAACCAAACTTATATAATGTTGCAAGATTTTAAATGCTTCTCGACAACTACCGA
Source organism: Lucilia sericata (assembly GCF_015586225.1). Taxonomy (NCBI): domain Eukaryota; kingdom Metazoa; phylum Arthropoda; class Insecta; order Diptera; family Calliphoridae; genus Lucilia; species Lucilia sericata. Next base: position 86,531 of record NW_023994307.1, read on the forward strand.
AGATTCCGAAGTAAATAGTAATATTTAATATTGCTTTTTTACGTAAAAAAAACTCGACTTTCCGTACAATATAAAACACCCATCTGGTATCTGCGGTCTAAAATTAGTTTTTTATTTCTTGTCATCCACTCCAAATTTGTATTTTTAGCATAAACAAAATTATTGTTGTGTTTTTATTCTAATGTATGGGAATTTGCTTTGTTTTTTTAATTCTTATATACAAAACGTCTTTAATATTATTATTATTGCTGCTGCAAATCTTGATCATGTTAAAGATCTTTTAAAGGTTTCTTTTTTTTTCACATTTCAAATCAAGATTTCAGTTTGAGCCGTTTATTGTGATGTGAGAATTTTTTTTATTAAAAATATTTTGTATTTGAACAGCAACAACAAGAATTACAATAAAAACAACATAGGTACAAAGTTGTTCTGCATTTTTATATAAAATTGTGGTCTTTAATAGCAACAACAACAACGATAATAACAAGAGAATTCTTGTTGAAACGGAAGTAAAACAAACGACATTTAAACGAAATAAAACCAGAGTACGAGAACACAACGCATCTGATGAATATTGTTGTAGTGGTGGTTAAGACGGCTGCTGCTATTGCTTTTTTGTTGCTGTTATACCTCTAATAATTGTATTTTTACTGCTTTTATTGTTGTTGTTGCTATTGTTCTACTAATAATAAATTTTTATTTGAAATGGTGTTTGTAATTTTTAAAATGTCAGCAAACATGGCGCCTTTATGGGTTTTTTTTTCTTTTGCTGTTTTATATATTTTTTTCGAAATTGCAAAAAATATATTATAATGAATACAAAAAACTTTAAATGAGGAAAAAAAACGACAACAACGATAACTAACTACAAACTCTCTGTATAGACTTGCATGAAAGCATTCAAGGTCACTAACAAAACATTTGTACGTTTAGAAATACAAAGAAGTATGTACTAAACAGTACAGCAACAACAATGACGAGAGAAAAAAAAAACAACATATATTTATTATAAAAATAATTATAAATCACCAGACAGCAGCTACAAATGTACATACATATAGAAAGCGTTAACTACTACTTTAAAACAGGGAGATATGCAATGAAGAATACAGCAGCAATGATATTGACTCAATCCCTAAAAGTATCCGATAGGTCAGAAGTTACTGTTATAGTCTATCAGTAAGAAGGTCAAGAGTTCGATTCCCACCAGAAACACTGGTAAAGGATCACACAACAGGCCTGATAGAGGTCTAGGCATTTTTCTCTGGATTTGATCTAACAAATATTCTCCTTTCAAACAAACTAACGTAAAAGCATGAAATAACCTCAAATTATGGCAACGGATTTTCTGCTCTTGACATTAGCAAGGTTAACCGATCTCCATAATAGATCCTCACTTAGTTGTAGTTTCCGTCCTTTCTTCTCTAAACAACAGAATCTTATGGAATTTATTAGGAAGTCCTTGTTAATAAATGTATTTTCAACTTGTATCTACAACAGGATCTCTTTATTGTTCAATTATGGGTTTTGTTGGTCATTTGATCTTCATCAAGAGATTGGAAGTTATAATAACTGGTTTCCAGTCTGTAAGTCCAAACACCAAGATCTGATGGAACTTATTAAGAGGTCCTTGTTGATAGAGGCATTTTTAACTTTTATCTGCAACAGGATCTCTTTATTGTTCAATTTTGGGTTTTGCTGGTCATTTGATCTTCATCAAGAGATTGAAAGTTATAATAACTGATTTCGAGTTTGAAAGTCGGTTGTTTCTTCTCCATACAACAGGATCTGATGGATTAAGAAGTCCTTGTTGATGCATGTATTTTCAACTTCTATCTGCAACAGGATCGTTTTATAGATCAGTTAATGGTTTTACTGGTCATTTGATATTCATCAAGTCTGTCATTATTTTATAAGCGATGTACACATAATACCATCAGTACGGCTACAGAAAAAGTATCAGTTAAGAGATTGAGTTATATTGAGAGTCAATTCATTAGACAACATTTCTGCTGAAGAATTTGGCAATTATAACCAACAAGAAATTTTCCCCCCAAAATGGAACTCACTGAAGATCCTAATACATGCTTAGGGGGAGCACATTCCCCCTAAGCACACATGTAGAAAAACCCTGACCGACTATTGATTTTGTTGATCATTACATCTTCAATAAGAGAAGTTCTAGTATCAGGCTACTTGGCCGACTGATCTCACATCCGTTCGACTCTAGACTCGGCCATATCGGTTCGGTTCTATGGAAATCTCGTGATTTGAAGGAAATTCTGAAATGCATTGTTATCCCTTTGTTAATCATTACATCTTCATTGAGAGAAGTTCTAGTATCAAGCTACTTGGTTGACTGATCTCACATCCGTTCGATTCTAGACTCGGCCATATCGGTTCGGTTCTATGGAAAGCTCGTAATTTAGAGGAAATTTTCAGATGCATTGTTATCCCTTTGGTCCCCAGAAAGAACTATCTGTACTCACACCTTGAAGCTGCGTAAATCACGAACGAATGTATCCTAAGATATCTCAGTCTGCGCAGGCTGTAACACAAAATATGTTGTACCGATTCGTCTGCATCCTCTAATACCCATGTCTCAATTGCAGGACCTTTTACAATAAACGAATGTTTTTTATGTTCTTGGTGTTTAGCAATGACTTTGTCGTGAAGCATTGACATGAACAGGTCGACTTGACCTCCATTACAACATTATTTGAGCACTCCACCATACCGTAAGAGCACTTGTAGTTCTCCAGTTCTAAACAACTTTCCGTCCAAGATTTCTTTATGCACTGTCATAAGCATTCGTATCATTTTAACATTTTCTATCGCGACAATGAGAAACTTCTCCTCGTTGGTATCGCAGAGGATTAATCCTTGTATATCGTAATCTGACCGAATGTAAGCTCTCCTATCAAGGCAGTCTAACGATATCCCTTTATTTGGTTGCGGTAACTTCTCTGGCCACTGTCAGTCTGTTCAAAGAAAGAGAAAGTGCACATTATGTATGGAACACTAATGATCTTATCTCTTTATTCTGTCGGTCCAAGTTTACAAGATTTACATATATATAAAACATCAATAAAAATTTAACCCCTTTTGTAAAACTGTACCACTTATTATCTGTCACTTGGTGTATGCCACCACAAATGCATTCATTAATCTGTCTTGAAATAAAAAAACCACGACTGTTAAAAACATAAATGCAAAAAAAAATTTAATTACTTCACACAGTTCGAAAACAAAAAAAAAAGTTAGTTCTCGCCACCAATGACCACAATTGATAAATTTAAAAAGAACAAAAAAAACCCAACACTAAATAGTATTCATTATCAAGGAAGTAATTTTTCAAAAAATTATAACATAATAAAAATTCTATAAAATTTATAAATTTAATAAATATTCCAATAAAGTTATTTTCAACTCACCTTAAACTAAAACACTCGCCAGTCGGGCGTTACCCGTCCAGCAATCCATAAGATAATTATTTATCTTGGCCGTTGTTGCCGCTCGTCGTCCCCGTTACGTTTGCGCTAAGGCTGCTGCTTTTATTTGCTTTACTCTCACTTTTATCTTAAAATTTTCACTTACGTTTACGACACTTTTCAAACACGACTTACGTTTCGTCCGATTTTTACTTTACGCAACAATTTTTAAAAAACGCGCACAATTTAATTGATTTAAGTTAATAGAAAAAATTATAAAAAAAAACTTAGTTTGTAATTAGAAACGTTTGTTTTAGGGCCAAAAAAGTGTTTTTTTTTTTTGCAGAAAACGTAAAATATTTTATTAACACTTTTTTCTAACGATTTTTTCTAATGAATTGACTTTTGTTGGTTGTCTGGTCCATGAAAGATTTGTTTGTTTGATTTGTTGTTCGTATGTTGTTGTTTTTTTTTTTTGCAAGAAATCGAAGCCAAACAAATGTATTGATTTCCCTTTTGTGGTTATTTTACAGGTTTCCTTGTTCTTTTTTCCAAAAAGAAAATTTTGAATTTTGATAATAAAGTCCTGGAATGAAAGAGAAAACATATTTTAATTAGATTGTAATAACGATTTTACAGAACGATAATTGAAATTAATCAAGAAATAAGAAATAAATACCAGACTACAGACTATAGTCCAGATTAAAGATCAGACTATAGTCCAGACGAAAGACCAGACTATAGTCCAGGCAATAGATAAGACTATTGCTCCCTATTATAGACCAGACTATAGAACATACTATAGACTAGACTACAGACTAGACTATAGACTAGACTATATACTAGACTATAGACTAGACTATATACATAATAGACTATAGACTAGAATATAGACTAGACTATAGACTAGACAATAGACTAGACAATAGACTAGACAATAGACTAGACTATAGACTAGACTATAGACTAGACTATAGACTAGACTATAGACTAGACTATAGACTAGACTATAGACTAGACTATAGACTAGACTATAGACTAGACTACAGACTAGACTAGACTAGACTAGACTAGACTAGACTAGACTATAGACTAGACTATAGACTAGACTATAGACTAGACTATAGACTAGACTATAGACTAGACTATAGACTAGACTATAGACTAGACTATAGACTAGACTATAGACTAGACTATAGACTAGACTATAGACTAGACTATAGACTAGACTATAGACTAGACTATAGACTACTATACTAGACTATAGACTAGACTATAGACTAGACTATAGACTAGACTATAGACTAGACTATAGACTAGACTATAGACTAGACTATAGACTAGACTATAGACTAGACTATAGACTAGACTATAGACTAGACTATAGACTAGACTATAGACTAGACTAGACTATAGACTAGACTATAGACTAGACTATAGACTAGACTATAGACTAGACTATAGACTAGACTATAGACTAGACTATAGACTAGACTATAGACTAGACTATAGACTAGACTATAGACTAGACTATAGACTAGACTATAGACTAGACTATAGACTAGACTATAGACTAGACTATAGACTAGACTATAGACTAGACTATAGACTAGACTATAGACTAGACTATAGACTAGACTATATACTAGACTAGACTATAGACTAGACTATAGACTAGACTATAGACTAGACTATAGACTAGACTATAGACTAGACTATAGACTAGACTATAGACTAGACTATACGACTAGACTATAGACTAGACTATAGACTAGACTATAGACTAGACTATAGACTAGACTATAGACTAGACTATAGACTAGACTATAGACTAGACTATAGACTAGACTTTAGACTAGACTATAGACTAGACTATAGACTAGACTATAGACTAGACTATAGACTAGACTATAGACTAGACTATAGACTAGACTATAGACTAGACTTTAGACTAGACTATAGACTAGACTATAGACTAGACTATAGACTAGACTATAGACTAGACTATAGACTAGACTATAGACTAGACTATAGACTAGACTATAGACTAGACTATAGACTAGACTATAGACTAGACTATAGACTAGACTATAGACTAGACTATAGACTAGACGATAGACTAGACTATAGACTAGTATATCCAAGTATAAAAATATGTAAAATATACTCCAAACTATATTTAAATCAAACTAAAGTCCCAACTGAATACCAGACTATAGCTCAGGCTATAACCCAGACTATGGCTCAGACTATAGTCTAGGCTATAGCAAAGCTAAGATTATATTAGAGACAATCTAACATTTCGAAAGCTCTTTATAAAATCTTGATTCCGGAACTTTTTAAAATTCTAAACATTTAATTTGTTGTTTGCAAAGTCTTGGCCTCAACACCATCACTTTTCTGCGCCGCTAACCAACATTTTTGCAAACAAACCAGAAAAAAAAAACATAAAATCTATTTAGAATTTACAAAAAGTCACAAGATCAAACGCATTCCATTATTATGTTCACTCAAACTATAAAATATTTATTTAGTTTGTTTTTTTTTTCCTTCAACCTTTTTAGACATTTTATTTGCAGCGAACTGCAAAAAGTTGGATAGAAAAACCTCTTAGAAAAACTAGAAAAATTGTAAATGTTTAGTAACTAGTAAATATTTCTTACATGTAATGAGTCAAAGTCAGAGGTCACCGCGTGTCGAATTAAGTTTAACAAACAGACGAAAAAAAAAAACAACCTCTAACAAAAACGTTTGAAAGCTAAAAAGCGTACCAGTCAAGTCAGTCAAATCTAAAAGCGAAACGCTAGTCATGCCACCACAATCATACAACTTCATAGAATCGTAAAAAATTTTTTTTTTTGAAAAAAAGACAAGACCAGTTACTAAGATGGCAATAAAAAATTCAGTTATAATTGACTATTTAAAAAATTGGCAAAAAAAATTTAACAGCAGAAAGACAGACAGCCTGTTAAGTTAAACTTATACCAAATTATTGCTATTTAACGAAATTATGAGTTTTTTTTTTTGAATATTATTTTTAAATATATGATATTTTTGCTCATAAAATTAATAATTTTATTAAAAAGTATGTGTTGGGATTTTTTACAGATATTTGTCATATAAATTTTTAAGATTTGTTAGAATATTTTGTGTTTAATAAAATAATGAGAGATGTTTTTTTTTAAATAACGAGAATTTAACTAAAGTTTTTATAAAACTGATGATTTTGGCAAAGACACAATTGAACTCGAGAGTGATTTCTCGATTTCTTGACTGACTATTTTGATTGAAAAATTTTTAGCAATTTGGAAGTTTATTTGAAAGAGTTGTATTCGGAGCACATCCGAGAACCTTAAATCGTAAGTTTCCTAACCAAATCTAGACTCCACAGGGGACATGTCACCTCTTATATTAAATATAAGAAACTGTAAACAATAAGGGGCGTGGCACCTCCCATATGAATTAAATACAAAGATTCGTATAACTGGGAAACCGTTAGAGATGGAATCCTCAAATTTTGCATGAGCAACATTGAAATGTTACGATAGTGGGCACTGTACCTCCAATATTTATTTAATAATAAAGTAAATATAAAATTTTAAAAGGTTTGCTGCGAAGCACCCCGGGATAACTAGTGTTCAATATAGATGAACGATCTAAGGTTTCAATTTCACAAGAACTTAAAGCTTTAACACCAGCTTTATTAGGATAAATTAGAAAAACACCTTCACACTTTTGAAGGTGTTTTTGTTAGTTCTAATAAAATAAACTAATTATTAAATTTTCCCCCCAAAGAAAACAGCGGGAGATTTAACACATTTTCTGAATTAAAAGTTTTTACTTTTATTATTTCAAAGAAAACACATTCACTTTCCGCGCTAAAACAATGGAAAGACGGAGAAGGTGATAAGAGTTGTAGTAAAGAAAACTTTTAAAAACTTTTTGTAACTACAGACAAATATATGTTTTATTATCCTTTTCTAGTGAAACTGAAACCACAATGACGGAAGTTGGCAAAAGGAAAACAATGATTTTATTTTGAACACAAAAGACAAGAGAAAATTAGTAAAGCACGAGAAGCAAGTCATAATAAGACATCAAACTACCAGTTTAAAGTAAGAATTTACATTAAAAATCATTTCTAATCAAGAAAAATTGTTAATTTTTCAGAAATATAAAAGGGTTCTTTTAGTAAAAGCAATTCAAATTGCCCATTTTCTCCTACCCAAACAATTATGTATTGCAAGTAATAAAAACTATTTGAGCATGATAAATTCGTTATATAGTAAAACAAACGTAAATGAAAACAAAACATATTTTATTCATAAATACATTTATTAAGTGCGTACATGAAAAAGCAGTTAAACCCCAACAATAGACAGACAGACAGCCGCCAGACAATTTAACAAACAACATCAATGTTAACATAAACCCAAATAGATAGAAAGTTGGACAGACAGACAGATAAACTGACTAACTGCTAGACTTTTGTACAGACATTTTAGTTAAATAGAGTAAAAATAAGACAGTTCAATGTTAAAAAAAAGTATAATAAATATTTAAACAAACAAATAATCAGCTCAAAAACGCACCAGTTGCAAAAAAGCAAATAATTGTGGGTTTTACACTTACACTTAGAGAAAAATAAATATTATTTCTCAGTGTGAGAGTAATCAAAGAAATCAGTTGATTACTTGATTAACCAATACAGTATACTTCTTTTTTCACTTCTCTGGAAGCTATTTATAGTATACATCTTTTTTCACTTCTCTGGAAGCTATTTTAAGACAAGTAAAAATATTAATGTTTTGGCCATCTGTTAATCCCTTTAACAACAAAGAGATATCCAAAACCAATTTGGGATTGTCAGTTTAAAAAAACTTCGAATGAAGATTTTATATTGATCTTGATGTAGTGTAATTTTACATCCAGATTTAAAGCAGACTTATATCATTTTTGGGATTATGTTTGCTTTAGATTTAAAGCAATCCTAGATCCGAGTTTTAAACAATTTAAGATTTTGTATTACTCTTGATTCGAATAGTATATTAAAGGCAAACTAAGATCGTTTACGAATCGAAGATAATTTGTTGGTTTCAGATTTAAGACAATTGTAGATCTTTTATTGATCCCATATTTAGAGTAATTGCAGATCCTTTTAAATAAATTGTAGATCCTTTATTGATCCGGAATTTACCATAATGAAACAACCTTACTTGATTCCAGAATTAAAGGGATTTTATACAATTATTGATCATTCCTGATTTAAGGCACTTGTTATTGTAGATCTTTTATGGAGCCTAGTTTTAAACCAGTTGTACATCTACGATTTAGATCAATTGTTGATCGACGCTTGTTTGCAAGTTTTGAACAAACCAAGAACTTGTACTACTCTTGATTAAAATCGCTTATAATCGTAGATCCTTTATTGATCCGGAATTTAGCATAATGAAACAACCTTACTTGATTCCAGAATTAAAGGGATTTTATACAATTAGTGATTTAAGGCACTTGTTACTGTAGATCTGTTATGGACCCTAGTTTTAAACCAGTTGTACATTAACGATTTAGATCAATAGTTGATCGACGCTTGTTTGCAAGTTTTGAACAAACCAAGAACTTGGGCGATCTAAGATCTTTTTTTTTATTGTTGAAAGATAATTTTTTCCAGATTTAAAACGATCATAGATCTTTAATTGATTTCAGATATTAATAGTAGAACTTTATGTGTTCCACATTTAAAGCTGATTTAGATCAATTGTATTGATCTCAGATCTATATCAATCTTAGATCCTTTACTAGTTCCACATTTGAAGCAATCATAGATCTTTTATTGGTCGCTGATTTAGATCAATTATGGATCATTTGTTGGTCTCATATTTAACACAATCGTAGATCCTTTATTGAACCTACATTTAGAGCAATTTTATATCCTTTATAGTCACAAATTTTAAGAAATTGTTGATTTTTTATTGATCCAAAATTTAAAGTTGTCATAAATCCTATTTAGTTTCAGATTTAAAGTAATCGTATATGATTAATTCTTGCTAGATTTAGTACAATCTTAGAATCTTTAGAATTTAGAGTAATTGTAGACCCTTACATAAGATATAAAGCAACTGTACATCTTATGTTCATCCTATTGATCGCAAATTAAAAGCAATCAAAGATACTTTTTTGGTTCCAGATTTAAATCGATCGTAAATATTTTATTTATCCCTAAATCCAGGCAATTCAATCAGAGCTGTCGCAGTTGTTATTTAATCCCACTTTGTAGGTCCCAGATTTAAATGATCCCAGATATTTTATCTATCCAAAATTTGGAGCAATTGTGGATTCATTGCAGCATGTGTAGATCTCATATTTAAAACAATCACACATTTTCTTGTTAGCCCCACATTTAAAGCAATCCAACATTTTTTTAATGGTCCTTGATATAATTATATTGTAGATCGTGTATTTATCCCAGATTTGTATCTCTTTTATTGATAAAATAAATGATATCAATAATATGCTTCTTTTATTACTCTCTTATCTTAACTGATAGTGCTTCAAAAGTAAATTATTCACAAGACAAAATTTTTCTCAGTGTTTCACTCACACAACAAACTGCAATCTTATGTGGTATAAACAATATTATTGCACGTGTAATTAAAATAGTGAAAGTTTTTGTACTTCATTCAATTCTAAAAGAACAGTCACAGTCGTGCAACGTGCCACCAGTTTATACATGCATATATATTGCAACTACCACCAGTAGTAACTATGACTAAAAGACTGAAACAATCAGCTACATAAATGAGTTTAAAAAAAAAACCAACTAAATAAGCCAAGAAAAATACCAAAAAATAAGCATTTGTTAACTTTATTTCATATTAAAATCATATCTACAAGACATTAGCAGGGTTCAAAAAAGGAATAATTTAAGAAAAGCCATTGAGACAAACTGCTGTTAAATTTAATTGAAAATATTACACACTTTTCTTTCGTATCTTATAATTTGAGCTACCCCTAATGTTTTTAGGCATGTGTGTGTTAATTAAAACTCTATATAGAGTAGTGTATGTGTGTATGACTATAAAAATGTTATACTTTTTCAAATGTAAATATTTCTGTAACTTATCTGTCTTATAATAATTTTAAGTGCCATAAACTTAAAAAAAAAAAAAACTTAAGAAAAAAACTACAAAACAAGAAACTGTTAACTGTTTCAAGAATATTTTGCATTGTCTTCTCTCTTTTTAAGCACACATTGAAACAAACAAGTAATGCGTAAAGAAAGAAATTTAACGTTTTATGTGGCAACTACATCGTCGTCATCATCATGATGCAACATATGTTTGTTGCATACACCAAACAAAAAAATTTAACTTCATATACATACAAATTGCTGTGATGTTGTTGATGATACACACATGCGAATGTGAGCCAGAAAATAAAGTATCACTGCCAAGGCAAATTATTTTTCTCGGAGAGTGCGTTTCTGAGTGTGTACATATTCCCTGCAGTTCATGGTTTCGGTCCTGGGCACTGACATTATATTATTGCTTTTGCCAGATTAAGGTATATTACATAAGAAAATTGTGTCTTCTATGTAGTTTACTTACAGAAGTGACGAACTGCTGAAGGTTCAAATGTATAAAATTATTCCAAAATTTATTAACTTGAATCAAACAAGTAGTTAAAAATTTGAGGAAAAACAAACCGCCCTCCTTCTAAAACTATTGGGTTTTTGCTCAGCACTACAAATATACTTTAAATTGCTACTTTTTAATTTGACAAAGATTTTTCCGTATTGTTCTTTAAGTTGTTCAGCAAAACAAAGAACTCAGCAAGAAAAACTAAAGTTCTTAGTTTACTTTTTTCCAAGTTCTTTTTTTAGTTTTTTCTTTGTTTTATTAATATTTTATTCTTTCTTTAAAGTTCAGTGGCAAGTATGAGTGGTTGTATGAGTACTTATTTCTCTTTTTGGTAAAGATTTACAAATGACAGGGTGATACAAAAATATGTAGTACCACCAAAAAACTAGTCTATAGTCTAGTCTATAGTCTAGTCTATAGTCTAGTCTATAATCTAGTCTATAGTCTAGTCTATAGTCTAGTCTATAGTCTAGTCTATAGTCTAGTCTATAGTCTAGTCTATAGTCTAGTCTATAGTCTAGTCTATAGTCTATCATAGTCTAGTCTATCAGTCGTCTAGTCTATAGTCTAGTCTATAGTCTAGTCTATAGTCTAGTCTATAGTCTAGTCTATAGTCTAGTCTATAGTCTAGTCTATAGTCTAGTCTATAGTCTAGTCTATAGTCTAGTCTATAGTCTAGTCTATAGTCTAGTCTATAGTCTAGTCTATAGTCTAGTCTATAGTCTAGTCTATAGTCTAGTCTATAGTCTAGTCTATAGTCTAGTCTATAGTCTAGTCTAGTCTATAGTCTAGTCTAGTCTAGTCTAGTCTATAGTCTAGTCTAGTCTAGTCTGTCTAGTCTAGTCTAGTCTAGTCTATAGTCTAGTCTAGTCTAGTCTATAGTCTAGTCTAGTCTAGTATAGTCTAGTCTATAGTCTAGTCTAGTCTATAGTCTAGTCTATAGTCTATAGTCTAGTCTATAGTCTAGTCTATAGTCTAGTCTATAGTCTAGTCTATAGTCTAGTCTATAGTCTAGTCTATAGTCTAGTCTATAGTCTAGTCTATAGTCTAGTCTATAGTCTAGTCTATAGTCTAGTCTATAGTCTAGTCTATAGTCTAGTCTATAGTCTAGTCTATAGTCTAGTCTATAGTCTAGTCTATAGTCTAGTCTATAGTCTAGTCTATAGTCTAGTCTATAGTCTAGTCTATAGTCTAGTCTATAGTCTAGTCTATAGTCTAGTCTATAGTCTAGTCTATAGTCTAGTCTATAGTCTAGTCTATAGTCTAGTCTATAGTCTAGTCTATAGTCTAGTCTATAGTCTAGTCTATAGTCTAGTCTATAGTCTAGTCTATAGTCTAGTCTATAGTCTAGTCTATAGTCTAGTCTATAGTCTAGTCTAGTCTATTAGTCTAGTCTATAGTCTAGTCTATAGTCTAGTCTATAGTCTAGTCTATAGTCTAGTCTATAGTCTAGTAGTCTATAGTCTAGTCTATAGTCTAGTCTATAGTCTAGTCTATAGTCTAGTCTATAGTCTAGTCTATAGTCTAGTCTATAGTCTAGTCTATAGTCTAGTCTATAGTCTAGTCTATAGTCTAGTCTATAGTCTAGTCTATAGTCTAGTCTATAGTCTAGTCTATAGTCTAGTCTATAGTCTAGTCTATAGTCTAGTCTATAGTCTAGTCTATAGTCTAGTCTATAGTCTAGTCTATAAGTCTAGTCTATAGTCCTAGTCTATAGTCTAGTCTATAGTCTAGTCTATAGTCTAGTCTATAGTCTAGTCTATAGTCTAGTCTATAGTCTAGTCTATAGTCTAGTCTATAGTCTAGTCTATAGTCTAGTCTATAGTCTAGTCTATAGCCTAGTCCTATAGCCTAGTCTAATAGTCTAGTCTATAGTCCTAGTCTATAGTCTAGTCGAGTCTATCTGTTAGTCTATAGTATAGGCTATAGTCTTGTATATAGTCTAGTCTATAATCTACTCTATAGTCCTGCTCATAGCCTCATTTAATGTCCTACTTATAGTCTAGTCTATATTCTGGTCTATAGTGTATAGTTTAATCTACAGTCTAGTATATAGTCGAATCTATAGTATAGTCTTTTCTATAATAAAGTCTATAGTATAAGATGTCCTGGCAATAATAAGGTATTTTTCGTTATCAAAAAGTACTGAAAAAAAATTACAATAGTACTCAGTTTTCCATCCTTTCTTAGGAGTACAAAACTTATTAAATAGTTTGAAGAAAAACTATTAATACAATTTTTGTTAATACCATTTCATTGTAATGCTTTCCTTTATTAGTCATGATACGAAAAATAAAAGAAGGTTTATGACATTGTAAGCATCCTTTCGAATATGTACACACATACATATAAAAATACATACATGAATATAAAGGTTTAAAAGAACTTTTTTAGAGTTCATGAGTATTGTAATCGTAGTCATATTAGGAAGGTCTCTAAATGAAGAAGATAAATTCTGTGAATGAAAAATGTTGTAGAATAAATGCGTTTTTTCTTAGCAACAGTCGGACTGGATAAGTAAAAAACCTTCTCGAATAAATACAGAGTGGTGTCAATACATACAAGTGTATTTTAAAAAATTAAATAAAATTACAAAAACTTGATATCTTTAGTTATTTACTTTGATAATAAAAAGAAATAAGTGCATCATACAAATTTATTGAGTTCAAATCCTCAACAATTTTCTATGGGACATCCTAATGTATATAAATAAGTATCTAAGTGTAAATGCAAGAAAACTTTTGTTTGTATGTGTGCTTTTGTTGGAAGAAAGTTTTCAAAGTAGTTCGTTATTTCTTTAAGTGTTAAATTGTTAACAAAAACGAAATGAAACTCTTTAAATTGTATAAAACGTGCTAATTTGAATGAAAAGATTTGAACCAAGGAATTACTAGAATTAAAAAAGCAAAAGCAAAATCCACAAACAATTTTCTTTAAAAGATTTGAAAATATGTAATATGAATTTAAAGACCAGTAAATGTACCTATTTCTAAACCATATTATTTTACCAAAATATTTAAAACTTAAAATTTGGAATGTAGTATTGAACAAAATCCTTTAAACTATTATTTTAATACAAAAACAAATCTCTTGTTATTAAAGCTGTGTTAGAAAACCATGTTTTCGAAAAAAAGGAAAAAAAACCAAAACATTTTAATTTTCGAGTGTTTGATTTTTATTTTTTATTTTCTCCGTGAAAAAATAAAAATGGAAAGTATATTTTATTTTCATTTGACTGAGCTTAAAGGACATTTAGCAAAAACAAAAAAGACACGAGACAAAAACAAACTCTTTATACACGTTTGCTATGTCTGCTGTGTGGTATAATAAAGTATCCTTGCTTTCATTTTTGTTATTGCTGCTGTTGCCGTTTCTATGTATACACTTTATATTTTTTCTGTTTTTTTTTATTATAAACAAACAACAACTTTCAACTTTATTCCCGTGTCGCATAATTTTCTTTCATACAAACCATCAAACAGCCAACCATCCATAGGAAGAAATGGGCAGAAAGTAAAAAAGTAGAATTTCACACATACACTCATATTTATAACTAAATACAGACAGACATGACTGCATATACAAATTTTACTTGCAACATAATAACTGAAACATAAAATAAGTTAACAGCCAACAACAGCAGCAAACATCGATAACACAACGTAAACGTAACATTGAAAATGAAAGAATAAATTGCATTTAAAAACTTTTGCTGCACAAACGGTTGCTTTCTTCATTTGTTGGCAAATTGATGTTGGTACGTACTCGCACTTGTTCTATTGCACTGAAAGAAACGTGGGAACTTGATCAGAACTAGAATTGAACCAGGACTGAACTAGAACTGATCTAGAACTGAACTAGAACTGAACTAGAACTGAACTAGAACTGAACTAGAACTGAACTAGAACTGAACTAGAACTGAACTAGAACTGAACTAGAACTGACCTAGAACTGACTAAACTGAACTAGAACTGAACTAGAACTGAACTAGAACTGAACTAGAACTGAACTAGAACTGAACTAGAACTGAACTAGAACTGAACTAGAACTGAACTAGAACTGAACTAGAACTGAACTAGAACTGAACTAGAACTGAACTAGAACTGAACTAGAACTGAACTAGAACTGAACTAGAACTGAACTAGAACTGAACTAGAAACTGAACTAGAACTGAACTAGAACTGAACTAGAACTGAACTAGAACTGAACTAGAACTGAACTAGAACTGAACTAGAACTGAACTAGAACTGAACTAGAACTGAACTAGAACTGAACTAGAACTGAACTAGAACTGAACTAGAACTGAACTAGAACTGAACTAGAACTGAACTAGAACTGAACTAGAACTGAACTAGAACTGAACTAGAACTGAACTAGAACTGAACTAGAACTGAACTAGAACTGAACTAGAACTGAAACTAGAACTGAACTAGAACTGAACTAGAACTGAACTAGAACTGAACTAGAACTGAACTAGAACTGAACTAGAACTGAACTAGAACTGAACTAGAACTAACTGAACTAGAACTGAACTAGAACTGAACTAGAACTGAACTAGAACTGAACTAGAACTGAACTAGAACTGAGCTAGAACTCAACCAGAACTCAACTAGAACTCAACTAGAACTCAACTAGAACTGAACTAGAAGTGAACTAGAAGTGAACTAGAACTGAACTAGAACTGAACTAGAACTGAACTAGAACTGAACTAGAACTGAACTAGAACTGAACTAGAACTGAACTAGAACTGAACTAGAACTGAACTAGAACTGAACTAGAACTGAACTAGAACTGAACTAGAACTGAACTAGAACTGAACTAGAACTGAACTAGAACTGAACTAGAACTGAACTAGAACTGAACTAGAACTGAACTAGAACTGAACTAGAACTGAACTAGAACTGAACTAGAACTGAACTAGAACTGAACTAGAACTGAACTAGAACTGAACTAGAACTGAACTAGAACTGAACTAGAACTGAGCTAGAACTCAACCAGAACTCAACTAGAACTCAACTAGAACTGAACTAGAAGTGAACTAGAAGTGAACTAGAACTGAACTAGAACTGAACTAGAACTGAACTAGAACTGAACTAGAACTGAACTAGAACCGAACTAGAACTAAACAAGGACTGAATCAGAACTAGAAAATATAAATTTGTCTGCAGTGTAGTTGACTGCAGTTGAATATACATATTCTGAAATACACTTACTCAGTCTCATATACATTCTCTGCTTGAGTGTGTGAATATATCCTTATAAGATAGAGTACAATTTTACTTGTATGTGTAATTGCATTTAGCATTACAATGTGAATGAAAAAATAAATGAATGAATTAACGAAACGAGCGAATGTCCTTGCTACCGTTTGTTACCAAAAGTATTTCCTTTTTTAGCTTTTGACGAAAAGAAAAAAATGAAAGAAACATAAACAAACATAAACAAACATATTGTTGCTACTGGTAATGTAAGTGAATTTATTTATGCATACGACATACAATATGTAATATTATAAACAGCATTAAATAACGCGCATCCCTTTGCATAATGCAGCTAAAAAAGCACACATTTATTTAAACAAATACGAAAAGAATTTTTTTGCATTTTAACTTTTATTTTCATATTATTTTTATTGTTTTCTCTGTGGCATTATTACTAAAGGCAGAAGACGATACACAAGTTGCAACAAAAACAAACAACAAAAAGTAAAAGAAAAAAACAACTCCAGACTTCCAGACATACAGCAACAACAACAAAACTGCAGACCTAACAGCAACAACAACCGATCGATAAGAAAATGACGTCTTTGTAAGCAGCAAGGAATTCAGTCAGTCTGTTGTCGTCGTCGTCATTCTACTATTCATTCATCCCATTTATACCTTTTGTACCTACAACCATGAATGACACTGAAAACGTAAGTTCTATTTGTATAACGGTGTTTGGTTCTTCTTTAGACCGTTTATTATTTGAATATTTTTATTCAGAAACACTCATAAACTAAATTGTAAATTTTGTGAATTCACCTGCATATTTAAGAGAGTGTCACTTTAGCAGGAACAGGTAAAACTTATTTAAATTTTATTTTTATTAATAGTTTGCTACCGCTGCTCTTCTTTAGCATTTTTCGCTGTTAATAACACCGCCATCACCTTACTTTTACTGTCATTGCAATAATTGTGTGTCAACAATTTGAACATCGACAATAACTTGTAAAACTTATTGACATAAGGGAAGTTTTTATTATAAGAATTTTTGAATGTTTTTGTTAGCTAGAACTGAACTAGAACTGAACTAGAACTGAACTAGAACTGAACTAGAACTGAACTAGAACTGAACTAGAACTGAACTAGAACTGAACTAGAACTGAACTAGAACTGAACTAGAACTGAACTAGAACTGAACTAGAACTGAACTAGAACTGAACTAGAACTGAACTAGAACTGAACTAGAACTGAACTAGAACTGAACTAGAACTGAACTAGAACTGAACTAGAACTGGACTAGAACTGAACTAGAACTGGACTAGAACTGAATCTAGAACTGAACTAGAACTGATCTAGAACTGAACTAGAACTGAACTAGAACTAAACTAGAACTGAACTGGAACTTAACTAGAAATGAACTAGAACTGAACTAGAACTGAACTAGAACTGAACTAGAACTGAACTAGAACTGAACTAGAACTGAACTAGAACTAGAACTGAACTAGAACTGAACTAGATCTGAACTAGAACTGAACTAGAACTGAACTAGAACTGAACTAGAACTGAACTAGAACTGACTAGAAGGAACTAGAACTGTAACTAGAACTGAACTAGAACTGAACTAGAACTGAACTAGAACTGAACTAGAACTGAACTAGAACTGAACTAGAACTGAACTAGAACTGAACTAGAACTGAACTAGAACTGAACTAGAACTGAACTAGAACTGAACTAGAACTGAACTAGAACTGAACTAGAACTGAACTAGAACTGAACTAGAACTGAACTAGAACTGAACTAGAACTGAACTAGAACTGAACTAGAACTGAACTAGAACTGAACTAGAACTGAACTAGAACTGAACTAGAACTGAACTAGAACTGAACTAGAACTGAACTAGAACTGAACTAGAACTGAACTAGAACTGAACTAGAACTGAACTAGAACTGAACTAGAACTGAACTAGAACTGAACTAGAACTGAACTAGAACTGAACTAGAACTGAACTAGAACTGAACTAGAACTGAACTAGAACTGAACTAGAACTGAACTAGAACTGAACTAGAACTGAACTAGAACTGAACTAGAACTGAACTAGAACTGAACTAGAACTGAACTAGAACTGAACTAGAACTGAACTAGAACTGAACTAGAACTGAACTAGAACTGAACTAGAACTGAACTAGAACTGAACTAGAACTGAATTAGAACTGAACTAGATCTGAACTAGAACTGAAATAGAACTAAAATCCAACAAGAGATAAACTGGAATTGCACTGTTAATCAGGAATCGACTTTTATACGTAAATTATAAGAAAAGTGCCATAATAGTAGGCTAAGCTTGTAAACTGCATTGTGTTCAAAATACACTTTGTCCAACAAAAGTCATACCTATTGAAAAAAATTTTAACTTTTTTAAGTTCCGTAAAATAAGCTTAAGAAAAATTAACATGTGTAAGCATGAATTAAGCTCAGATTTCAGGCGACAAGAAATTTAAATATAATTTTTTTTGTTATTAATTTTTTTGTTAAATTTTTATAAAAAAAGGGCAAACAACGTTTGGCACCAGCAGCTTATTAGGTAATACGACTTGAAAATTATTTAAATTTAATAAACTACAATATTGGACGTAACAGAAAACAAAACTCATTTACTCATATTTAAAAAAAGCTTTAAGCTATTTATGACATTGTCTTACATTTGGTTAATAAAAGTGTTTTAAAAAATATTAACAAAAAACGAAAAGAGAATTGCGTTTAATATGTAAATTTGCAAAAATATTTTTGTTTGTTATTATTTTTTTCTTCTACTTCTGTTTTCTCTTTTTTCTGTAATACTTTTGCGTAACTAAACACTTATGAAGTCTAATATTTCATAAAATTCTAAAGAATTGAAAACATTATTGTGTGGCAAAGTTCCATAGAATTAAAACGAACTTAAGAAATGACCAAAAATAAAACCAGCAACAACAGCAAACTTTAAGTAAAATACAACAACGTTTCAAAAGAGAGCACGACGACAACAATGTAATTTTGATAAAAAAAAAATTATTATTGGAGACAATGTGGTCGGTTTTCTTGGTTGGCTGACGGTTCTTGGTTGGTTCGTTGGTTATTTAAAGTTTTAAAATTCTATGAAAATAAATGCAGCAGCAAAATTATGAACAAAAAAAATGGCAAAGAAATTTGATCATTATTTCAGAATTATGATTTACAAAGACTTGGAAAACTCAAAGATAAATTATGAAAAGCTTAAATTGCTTTTATTACAAAATGTTCGCAGAAAATTTAGGAGTAAGTAATACAAATTTTTAGTTCAGTTCCGTTCTAGTTCATTTCTAGTTCAGTTCTAGTTCAGTTCTAGTTCATTTCTAGTTCATTTCTAGTTCAGTTCTAGTTCAGTTCTAGTTCAGTTCTAGTTCAGTTCTAGTTCAGTTCTAGTTCAGTTCTAGTTCAGTTCTAGTTCTGTTCTAGTTCAGTTCTAGTTCAGTTCTAGTTCAGTTCTAGTTCAGTTCTAGTTCAGTTCTAGTTCAGTTCTAGTTCAGTTCTAGTTCAGTTCTAGTTCAGTTCTAGTTCAGTTCTAGTTCAGTTCTAGTTCAGATCTAGTTCAGATCTAGTTCAGTTCTAGTTCAGTTCTAGTTCAGTTCTAGTTCAGTTCTAGTTCAGTTCTAGTTCAGTTCTAGTTCAGTTCTAGTTCAGTCTAGTTCAGTTCTAGTTCAGTTCTAGTTCAGTTCTAGTTCAGTTCTAGTTCAGTTCTAGTTCAGTTCTAGTTCAGTTCTAGTTCAGTTCTAGTTCAGTTCTAGTTCTAGTTCAGTTCTAGTTCAGTTCTAGTTCAGTTCTAGTTCAGTTCTAGTTCAGTTCTAGTTCAGTTCTAGTTCAGTTCTAGTTCAGTTCTAGTTCAGTTCTAGTTCAGTTCTAGTTCAGTTCTAGTTCAGTTCTAGTTCAGTTCTAGTTCAGTTCTAGTTCAGTTCTAGTTCAGTTCTAGTTCAGTTCTAGTTCAGTTCTAGTTCAGTTCTAGTTCAGTTCTAGTTCAGTTCTAGTTCAGTTCTAGTTCAGTTCTAGTTCAGTTCTAGTTCAGTTCTAGTTCAGTTCTAGTTCAGTTCTAGTTCAGTTCTAGTTCAGTTCTAGTTCAGTTCTAGTTCAGTTCTAGTTCAGTTCTAGTTCAGTTCTAGTTCAGTTCTAGTTCAGTTCTAGTTCAGTTCTAGTTCAGTTCTAGTTCAGTTCTAGTTCAGTTCTAGTTCAGTTCTAGTTCAGTTCTAGTTCTAGTTCAGTTCTAGTTCAGTTCTAGTTCAGTTCTAGTTCAGTTCTAGTTCAGTTCTAGTTCAGTTCTAGTTCAGTTCTAGTTCAGTTCTAGTTCAGTTCTAGTTCAGTTCTAGTTCAGTTCTAGTTCAGTTCTAGTTCAGTTCTAGTTCAGTTCTAGTTCAGTTCTAGTTCAGTTCTAGTTCAGTTCTAGTTCAGTTCTAGTTCAGTTCTAGTTCAGTTCTAGTTCAGTTCTAGTTCAGTTCTAGTTCAGTTCTAGTTCAGTTCTAGTTCAGTTCTAGTTCAGTTCTAGTTCAGTTCTAGTTCAGTTCTAGTTCAGTTCTAGTTCAGTTCTAGTTCAGTTCTAGTTCAGTTCTAGTTCAGTTCTAGTTCAGTTCTAGTTCAGTTCTAGTTCAGTTCTAGTTCAGTTCTAGTTCAGTTCTAGTTCAGTTCTAGTTCAGTTCTAGTTCAGTTCTAGTTCAGTTCTAGTTCAGTTCTAGTTCAGTTCTAGTTCAGTTCTAGTTCAGTTCTAGTTCAGTTCTAGTTCAGTTCTAGTTAGTTCAGTTCTAGTTCAGTTCTAGTTCAGTTCAGTTCTAGTTCAGTTCTAGTTCAGTTCTAGTTCAGTTCTAGTTCAGTTCTAGTTCAGTTCTAGTTCAATTCTAATTCAGTTCTAGTTCAATTCTAATTCAGTTCTAGTTCAGTTCTAGTTCAGTTCTAGTTCAGTTCTAGTTTTGGAAATATATGTTGAATTTTTTCAATTATAAAATCAATCTTTTTTATGCTCAATAAAATTAATTTCTAAAGAAATTACAACTTTTTTTTCGCATAAAAATGTTATTTAAGTTTTTAAAGTTTTTATTCCACATTTTTTGTTACCGCAAAATTCAAAGTCATATTGTAGAACAACAACAAAAAGAAATCGCCTAAAGATACTAAGCCAACCAGATTGTCCTAGACATTGCGAACCTTTTTATCTTTGCAAAAGTCTTTTGTTGAAATTAAAAATAGCAGGAGACAAAAAAAAACAGCAAAAAAATATATAATAGAAATAGAAATGAAACAAGATTTTCTTATTCCAGTTTGATACGCAACATTTGTTGACAAAAGTCAACTAATCAACAGCATAAGTTTCTGTGATATTTTTCTATTATTTCAGTTTTTTTTTTTTAAACTGATTTTTTTGTTGCTACTGAAATTCAAGCCTTTTTATAATGCAAGATTTTGTTTCGCAAATAATAAGTAGCAACATCAAAACGAAACTTTGAATACAATTTGTTGTTGTTTTTTACATACACAAGTATGAGGGAGTTAAGTAGAATAAATAAACGCAGAGAAATACTCATACTCATGGTAGCAGCAAAACTTTGTGAAAATAATATTTTGTGACAAATGCGATCTGAAAAATAGAAGCAAATAATTTTAAATTTCGAAAAATTTTCAAAGACAACTTGAATAAAGCAGTAGACAAATAATGCGTATTATAGTTGGGTGGCGGTGGTTACACTGTCGTCTTGTTTTTTATAAACATTTTTTGAAATTTTACTTTTTATATATAAATTTTTCAACAATATTATTTAAAAAATTCGAAGCTAGTGTGCCTGATCTCTTATTTAACCATATAAAACAGCCAAGAAATAAGATGATGATAAGCTTTATTTTCATTTCATACGTATTATCATAATACAAAGTTGCGTTAGTGCAACTTTTTTTGTGTGTTTTCATTTAGATTTCTTTTCATTATGTACTTGCCACAACATGAAGCAAATACAGGGAAGAGAGTAAAAAGAAAAAAGATTCTTGGCATGACAACGTTGACATTTACAGTCATAGAAGACAATAATAAAAACACAACAAGGCAACAAAACTTCAACATGAATTATCTTTCATTAAACCAACAAACAACAATAACTTGCCACACACAGTAGTAGTAAAAAGAAAGTAGCAATAACAGAAGCAGCAAAAAAATACGCTTTCAGCTACAACTAAAAAAATTTCAAGTACAAGAAATGCTAAAGAGGGCTAATAAAGCCAATAAGCCAAATAATAATACTTTCTTTTAAAACTCTTTCCCCAAATATTAAAAAGAACACAATTTTCTATAACACACAATTCCAAATAAATTTCTTAAGAAATTCTTCAATATTTTTTCAACTACTTCTCACACATTTTAGTGTTGGGCCTGTTAATTAAAACTGTCCACTACTTTACATAAAATTGTCTTATTACTGCAACATTTGTACGCTGTCTTTGTGCTGCACATGCATATTCTAAGTAGCAACTGCAACAACAACAAGAACATGTATATAAAATGAAAATATTTGCCAAGTGTTTTTCCAGGAATTTCGTCATTAAAAACCGCACAAATAAACAAACTTTTATATAAATTTTATTCTTTAAAACACACACACAGCAAACAAAACCTTAGTAAACCAAACTCAACTGACAGACGGAAAAACGGTCTATAAAGCACATCACAGAATTATGAAAAATTTTAAACTAAAACGCAATGCAAAAATTAATATACAACAACATCACTCTACAAACAAAAAATTATGTTTAATTTTTTCTTTCTTATTATTGTTGTTGCCATAAATAATACCAGACGTCTGCAAAAATCATAGTTAAAGAATTTTATACAATTGTTTGTGTTAAAGCAGGAAAGAAGTTTTCTAAATCTTAAGGAAAAGTAAAAAATGTTAAAACTTTAGAAACATTAGATAGGCTCATGAAAAACAAAATTTTCGCTAATTTTTATATAAATTTACTATAAAAGGATAAATTTAACATAATTTTTCTATATAGAGAAAGTTTACGAAAATGTTCTATAAATAGTAAATATTTTTCAAATCTTCCATAAAAAAGATATGTTCGAAAAACTATTCCGAAAATATTCTATAGAACAGCGGTTCCCACCGTTTTTTACTTTGCGGACCCCTTGAGGAATTTATTTAATTTCACGGACCCCCATACATATTTTGATATCTTATTGTTATAAATAATTGTTCATCCGAAAATTGTCTTAGTCCTGGTCCATAAACCCTGTACAATATTCTCGTACATTGAGAATATTTAGTATTTCGGAGATGTTTTCAATTGCATGGTTTTAAATATAGAATGACTTCTAACATGATGTTTAATTTTATGATCGTGAGAGCTTTCACATTCATTTCTCTTTATCAAGTATTGTCGACATGTGCTTAAAGAGTCATGTTTCTAAATTTTTTTGCGATTGCATAGGAGTGAGCTGAGTATGTAAGCTAAGTTTTCGGGAAAATATGTGAAAGTTAGACTTCTTCGATGCTGTTGCGGAATGCGTTACCCACATAAAATATGACCTGAACTCTTTGCGAATGTACTGTGAATTTGGATCTTAAATTTGAATTTTAATCCGAGAAAAAAGTGGTAGAATGATTCATATGTACACAAAACTTATTCAAATCGAATTTTACCCCTATAGCTTTAGAATTCAATGAAATATATGCGTGTAAGTGATTTTCGGAAGTGGACCTTATATGGGAACTATGACCAATTATGGGCCTATTCGGGAAACATTTCGCAGAGTGATTCATATTTGGACAAAACATGTTTGTGTCGAATTTTATCAAGATAGCTTTATTTGATAATGAAATATGTGCTTTTAAGTGATTTTCGTAAGTGGACCTTATATGGGAGTTATGACCAATAATGGACCGACAGGTAAAAAATTTATAAAATGATTTGTACGTACACAAAACATATTCAAGTCGAATATTATCCCAATAGCTTTAGAATTCAATGAAATATATGCGTTTAAGTGATTTTCGGAAGTGGACCCTATATGGGAGCTATGACCAATTATAGGCCTATCCGGAAAAAAGTTCGTAGAGTTATTCATGTTTAGGCAAAACATATTTGTGTCGAATTTTGTCAAGATAGCTTTACTTGACATTGAAATATGTGCTTTTAAGTTATTTTCGGAAGAGGGCCTTATATGGGAGCTATGACCAATAAGGGACCGATCCGTAAAAAAAATGGTGAAATGATTTCAATGCACACAAAACATATTTCTGTCGAATTTTATCCCGATAGCTTTAGAATTCAATGAAATATATGCGTTTAAGTGATTTTCGGAAGTGGACCTTATATGGGAGCTATGACCAATTATGGGCCTATCCGGAAAAAATTCGTAGAATGATTCATGTTTAGGTAAAACATATTTGTGCCGAATTTTATCAATATAGCTTTACTTGGCATTGAAATATGTGCTTTTAAGTGATTTTCGGAAGTGAGCCTTATATGGGATCTATGACCAATTATGGACCGATCCGTAGAATGTATGGACCGAATGTAGAATGATTTGTATGTATACAAAACAGATTTGTGTCGAATTTTATCACAATAGCTTTATTCATCAATGAAATATGTGCGTTTAGGTGATTTTCGGAATAGGACCTTATATGGGAGCTATGAGCAACTGTGGACCGACTGAGATCTACGTTGACAGTATGATTTCTGTTCATATTATGTTTATATGTACAAAATTTCGTGTTGATACCGATATATTTCAGATTAGATAAACTAATTTCCGGGAATATATACCTTTGTATGGGGGCTATGGGAAATATTGGATCGATTGTAAAGATTTTGAATATAATTGATCACTACTCTGAAAAAATAATGTATGACAAAATTCATCGAAATATCTTTGGTAGTTTCTGAGAAAACTTCAAAAGAATTATGAAAAAAACGTATTTTTTTTCGAGGTAGTCTGAAATTTTTACTCATAACTTTTTACGTTAGGAACCGATTTCGCTGATTTTCAATACCAAACTGCTTAGGATAATAATAAATATTTTGGGTGAATTTGGTTTATTTCCTTTGCTTAGTTTTAACGTGAGCGTGTTTTACACAGACAGACAGACGGACAGACGGACATAGCTAAATCGACTCAGAATTTGATAAGGACCCAGAATATATATACTTTGTTGGGTCTTAGATGAATATTTCTTGGTGTTACACACGGAACGACAAACTTATATATCACCACCATCAGTGGTGATAGAGGGTATAAAAATTACAAATCACGTAATACTTTACTTTATAAAAGTGAAACAATAAATTTGTAGGGTTAGCTTCATCCTGATAAACGACCGAAACAATAAAATTCAAAAAGTCATCAACAAATCTGGGATTATTGAATAAAAATTGTGTATTTTAGTATTTATGAAAAATTTGGAGATATTTTTAATATTTTCTAACATACATATAGAGAATACTTTTTATTCATGATTATTTTCGTTCGTCTTCGCGGACCCCCTAGGATTTTGCTACGGACCACTAGGGGTCCGCGGACCCCCTTTTGGGAACCGTTGCTATAGAAGAGAAATTTTCTATAGAAAAGAGAAATTTTCTATAGAAAAGAGAAATTTTCTATAGAAAAGAGCAATTTTCTATAGAAGAGAAATTTTATATAGAAAAGAGAAATTTTCTGTAGAAAAGAGAAATTTTCTATAGAAAAGAGAAATTTTCTATAGAATAGAGAAATTTTTTATAGAAAAGAGAAATTTTCTATAGAAAAGAGAAATTTTTTATAGAAAAGAGAAATTTTCTATAGAAAAGAGAAATTTTTATAGAAAAGAGAAATTTTCTATAGAAAAGAGAAATTTTCTATAGAAAAGAGAAATTTTCTATAGAAAAGAGAAATTTTCTATAGAAAAGAGAAATTTTCCATAGAAAAGAGAAATTTTCTATAGAAAAGAGAAATTTTGCAAAATTTTTAGAAACGAAAAATTTCTCTAAAAAAGTTTTTTTCAAAAGTTTCTATAGAAAAGAAAAGTTTTTCCAAAAGTTAGTATAGAAAAGAGAAATTTTGCGAAAAGTTTCTATAGAAAAGAGAAATTTAGCGAAAATTTTCTATAGAAAAAATAAATTTTCCGAAAATTTTCTATAGAAAAGAAAAAGTTTTCAAAAATGTTCTACAGAAAAGATAAATTTTCCGAAAATTTTCTAAAGAAAAGATAAATTTTCCGAAAATTTTCTAAAGAAAAGATAAATTTTCCGAAAATTTTCTAAAGAAAAGATAAATTTTCCGAAAATTTTCTAAAGAAAAGATAAATTTTCTGAAAATTTTCTAAAGAAAAGAGAAATTTTCCGAAAATTTTCTACAAGAAAGAGAAATTTTCCGAAAATTTTCTAAAAGAAAGAGAAATTTTCCGAAAATTTTCTGATATAAAGAAAATTTTCCGAATATTTTCTAAACGAAAGAGAAATTTTCCGAAAATTTTCTAAAAGAAAGAGAAATTTTCCGAAAATTTTCTAAAAGAAAGAGAAATTTTCCGAAAATTTTCTAAAAGAAAAAGAAATTTTCCGAATATTTTCTAAATGAAAGAGAAATTTTCCGAATATTTTCTAAACGAAAGAGAAATTTTCCGAAAATTTTCTAAAAGAAAGAGAAATTTTCCGAAAATTTTTATGAAAATTTTCTATGAAAAAAAACAGAAATTTTCCGAATATTTTCTATGAAAAAGAGAAATTTTCCGAATATTTTCTATGAAAAAGAGAAATTTTCCGAATATTTTCTATGAAAAAGAGAAATTTTCCAAAAAATTTCTATCAAAAAGAATTTTTCTATGAAATGAATAAATTTCCGAATATTTTCCATAGAGAAGAGAAATTTCTATAAAAAATGAATGTTTTCTGAAAATTTTCAAAAAAAAAAATTTCGGAAAATTTTCTAAAAAAATTTTCCGACAATTTTCTATAGAAAAGAGAAATTTTAAGATTTTTTTTAGAAAAAGAAAATTCTAAGAAAATTTTCTATAAAATGTGAACTTTTATAGAAAATAGTAAATTTTTAATAAAAACTTTCGTTTTTTATGGAAGTTTTTATAATTTTTGATTAACAAAGCTTTTTGACAACTGCTTGGCAACAACGTGGATAATCTATGGCAACAGCAATATTAAAGCTTTAATGTTAAAATTTATAAAGCTTTTTTATAATTTTCATAAAATCTATAGGTTTGTTATCCACATTCTCTACCATATGTGGTGCGATACTTTTAATTTCAATCTTATTTTTTGTTGTTGTTGCTTTGTTTCAACTTTAGCATGCATAGAAAATTTTTAAGTGCAACAAAACACTTAAGCACGCAGCATGCAGTAGTAGCAGATACTAATTAATTACAATCAATGAGGTTGATACGTTTTTTTTTTCTTGTTGTTTCTATGATATAGAAGAAATACAATGGCAATAAATTGAATAAATTTAATCGATATTATTAAAGGATGGCAAAAGAAATAGAAATTTTTAATAAATAATTAAATTCAAATATAAATTTTCAACAAATGCGAGAGAGAAGTTCCATTATATTTCCTTAAAATTCAAAATTATACGCTGGTGGTAATTTATATAAAAGTTTAACCCTGGATTTTTCTTATAAAAGTTTTGAATTTTTCCATTTTAAATTTTAGGGACATCTAGACGTATGATTTATTTTGTTATGGTAGAAATTCGTTAAGAGATATTTTTATACATTTTTTAAAATATCTAGTATAGTGAAAAATTATGAAAATTTCATTTTTATCACTCCGAAAGCTTAATTTCTTCGTCAAGGTAAAAGAAAAAGATTTTTTCAACAAAACACTTTTGATTTTTTTTATTTCCGCTCTATTCTAACTTTCGTAAGGCCCAACAAAGCATTGTCCATAACATTATTCTTCTACTACTGTTAGCTTTTGGATTGGTGTGTGGGGATGCGTTTTCAAATAGATTCTTATGAATTCAATTGTAGTAAAGAAAAAGAACTCTTTTTGTTAAGTTTCACTTTTTATTCGACAAAGAGTAGTCGCACACGTATATGGGACGAATGCAATGAGTTTCGTTTTTGAAACATTCAAAGGCTAAAACAAGAAGACAAATCACTTGACTAAACTTAAAGGATCAAAGTAAAAAAGACACAAATGCAGCAGATATAAATATGAAAACTTATTCTCCTCCTTATACTCTTTTTATAAATACCAATGCACTTATCGACATAAACGTTGCTGTTTATTGCGAAAGTTGTTTTGTGGCATTACGCACAATGGAACTTATCGAAAATTTTCTATAAAAATTAAAATTTGTTGAAAATTTTCTAAAAAAAAAAAAGTAAATATAGCAAAAATTTTGCATAGAAAATAATATTTAATTAAAATTAAACAACAAATTTACCCAAACGTTTGTATAAAAATTAAATTTTCTAAAAAACTTTTAACGAAAAGTTTCTATAAAAAACAATATTTAACGAATGTTTTTTTGGAATATTAAAATTTAACCAAAATTTTTTATGAAAATAAAAAATTTTTTATGAAAATAAAAATTTTTACAAAAATTTTCTATCAAAAAGAAACTTAAACGAAAAATTTCTGCAAAAATAAATTTTAGCAAAACTTCTATAAAAAATAAATTAAAAAAAAAATTCTACAAAAAATAAATTTTAACGAAAATTTACTACAAAAGAGAATTTTTAACGAAAATTTTCTATGAAAAAAGTATTTTTAAAGAAGAAAACTTTACGAACATTTTTTACAAAAAGTAAATCGATTGAAAAGAAAATTTATCGAATATTTCCTTAAAAAGAAAATTTATCGATAATTTCCTATAAAAAGAAAATTTATCGAAAATTTCCTATAAAAAGAAAATTTATCGAAAATTTCCTATAAAAAGAAAATTTATCGAAAATTTCCTATAAAAAGAAAATTTATCGAAAATTTCCTATAAAAAGAAAATTTATCGAAAATTTCCTATAAAAAGAAAATTTATCGAAAATTTCCTATAAAAAGAAAATTTATCGAAAATTTCCTATAAAAAGAAAATTTATCGAAAATTTCCTATAAAAAGAAAATTTATCGAAAATTTCCTATAAAAAGAAAATTTATCGAAAATTTCCTATAAAAAGAAAATTTATCGAAAATTTCCTATAAAAAGAAAATTTATCGAAAATTTCCTATAAAAAGAAAATTTATCGAAAATTTCCTATAAAAAGAAAATTTATCGAAAATTTCCTATAAAAAGAAAATTTATCGAAAATTTCCTATAAAAAGAAAATTTATCGAAAATTTCCTATAAAAAGAAAATTTATCGAAAATTTCCTATAAAAAGAAAATTTATCGAAAATTTCCTATAAAAAGAAAATTTATCGAAAATTTCCTATAAAATGAAATTTTATCGAAAATTTCCTATAAAAAGAAATTTTATCGAAAATTTCCTATAAAAAGAAATTTTATCGAAAATTTCCTATAAAAAGAAATTTTATCGAAAATTTCCTATAAAAAGAAATTTTATCGAAAATTTCCTATAAAAAGAAATTTTATCGAAAATTTCCTATAAAAAGAAAATTTATCGAAAATTTCCTATAAAAAGAAAATTTATCGAAAATTTCCTATAAAAAGAAAATTTATCGAAAATTTCCTATAAAAAGAAAATTTATCGAAAATTTCATATAAAAAGAAAATTTATCGAAAATTTCCTATAAAAAGAAAATTTATCGAAAATTTCCTATAAAGAAAAAATTTATCGAAAATTTCCTATAAGAAGAAAATTTATCGAAAATTTCCAATAAAAAGAAAATTTATCGAAAATTTGCTATAAAAAGAAAATTTATCGAAAATTACTTATATTATTATATTACTTATAAAAAGAAAATTTATCGAAAATTTGCTATAGAAAGAAAATTTATCGAAAATTAGCTATAAAAAGAAAATTTATCGAAAATTACTTATAAAATGAAGTCTATAGACAAGACTATTATCAAGTCTATTACAGACAAGACTACTATAAACAAAACTATAGTAAGTCTATAAATAAGACTATAGTCAAGTCTATAGACAAGACTATAGTCAAGTCCATAGACAAGACTATAGTCAAGTCCATAGACAAGACTATAGTCAAGTCTATAGACAAGACTATAGTCAAGTCTATAGACAAGACTATAGTCAAGTCTATAGACAAGACTATAGTTAAGTCTATAGACAAGACTATAGTCAAGTCCATAGACAAGACTATAGTTAAGTCTATAGACAAGACTATAGTCATGACAATAGTCAATTCTACAGTCAAGTCTATATACACGTCGATAGTCAAGTCTATACAAAACTGTAGCCAAGTCTATAGATAAGACTATAATCAAGTCTATAGACAAGACTATAGTCCAGACTATAGACAAGACTATAGTCCAGACTATAGACAAGACTATAGTCCAGACTATAGACAAGACTATAGTCCAGCCTATAGACAAGACTATAGTCCAGACTATAGACAAGACTATAGTCCAGCCTATAGACAAGACTATAGTCCAGCCTATAGACAAGACTATAGTCCAGCCTATAGACAAGACTATAGTCCAGCCTATAGACAAGACTATAGTCCAGCCTATAGACAAGACTATAGTCCAGCCTATAGGCAAGACTATAGTCCAGCCTATAGACAAGACTATAGTCCAGCCTATAGACAAGACTATAGTCCAGCCTATAGACAAGACTATAGTCCAGCCTATAGACAAGACTATAGTCCAGCCTATAGACAAGACTATAGTCCAGCCTATAGACAAGACTATAGTCCAGCCTATAGACAAGACTATAGTCCAGCCTATAGACAAGACTATAGTCCAGCCTATAGACAAGACTATAGTCCAGCCTATAGACAAGACTATAGTCCAGCCTATAGACAAGACTATAGTCCAGCCTATAGACAAGACTATAGTCCAGCCTATAGACAAGACTATAGTCCAGCCTATAGACAAGACTATAGTCCAGCCTATAGACAAGACTATAGTCCAGCCTATAGACAAGACTATAGTCCAGCCTATAGACAAGACTATAGTCCAGCCTATAGACAAGACTATAGTCCAGCCTATAGACAAGACTATAGTCCAGCCTATAGACAAGACTATAGTCCAGCCTATAGACAAGACTATAGTCCAGCCTATAGACAAGACTATAGTCCAGCCTATAGACAAGACTATAGTCCAGCCTATAGACAAGACTATAGTCCAGCCTATAGACAAGACTATAGTCCAGCCTATAGACAAGACTATAGTCCAGCCTATAGACAAGACTATAGTCCAGCCTATAGACAAGACTATAGTCCAGCCTATAGACAAGACTATAGTCCAGCCTATAGACAAGACTATAGTCCATCCTATAGACAAGACTATAGTCCAGCCTATAGACAAGACTATAGTCCAGCCTATAGACAAGACTATAGTCCAGCCTATAGACAAGACTATAGTCCAGCCTATAGACAAGACTATAGTCCAGCCTATAGACAAGACTATAGTCCAGCCTATAGACAAGACTATAGTCCAGCCTATAGACAAGACTATAGTCCAGCCTATAGCCAAGACTATAGTCCAGCCTATCGACTATAGACAAAACTATAGTCCAGCCTATAGACAAAAGACTATAGTCCAGCCTATAGACAAGACTATAGTCCGCCTATAGACAAGACTATAGTCCAGCCTATAGACAAGACTATAGTCCAGCCTATAGCAAGACTATAGTCCAGCTATAGACAAGACTATAGTCCAGCCTATAGACAAGACTATAGTCCAGCCTATAGACAAGACTATAGTCCAGCCTATAGACAAGACTATAGTCCAGCCTATAGACAAGACTATAGTCCAGCCTATAGACAAGACTATAGTCCAGCCTATAGACAAGACTATAGTCCAGCCTATAGACAAGACTATAGTCCAGCCTATAGACAAGACTATAGTCCAGCCTATAGACAAGACTATAGTCCAGCCTATAGACAAGACTATAGTCCAGCCTATAGACAAGACATAGTCCAGCCTATAGACAAGACTATAGTCCAGCCTATAGACAAGACTATAGTCCAGCCTATAGACAAGACTATAGTCCAGCCTATAGACAAGACTATAGTCCAGCCTATAGACAAGACTATAGTCCAGCCTATAGACAAGACTATAGTCCAGCCTATAGACAAGACTATAGTCCAGCCTATAGACAAGACTATAGTCCAGCCTATAGACAAGACTATAGTCCAGCCTATAGACAAGACTATAGTCCAGCCTATAGACAAGACTATAGTCCACTATGTCCAGCCTATAGACAGACTATAGTCCAGCCTATAGACAAGACTATAGTCCAGCCTATAGACAAGACTATAGTCCAGCCTATAGACAAGGACTATAGTCCAGCCTATAGACAAGACTATAGTCCAGCCTATAGACAAGACTATAGTCCAGCCTATAGACAAGACTATAGTCCAGCCTATAGACAAGACTATAGACAAGACTATAGTCCAGCCTATAGACAGGACTATAGTCCAGTCTATAGACAAGACTATAGTCCAGCCTATAGACAGGACTATAGTCCAGTCTATAGACAAGACTATAGTCCAGTCTATAGACAAGACTATAGTCCAGTCTATAGACAAGACTATAGTCCAGTCTATAGACAGGACTATAGTCCAGTCTATAGACAAGACTATAGTCCAGTCTATAGACAAGACTATAGTCATGTCTATAGTCTATCGACAAGACTACAGACAATACTATAGACGAGACGAGTTTATACACCAGACTATAGTCGATACTATAGACTGGACTAATAGGTTAAGTTGTTGACGAAATTATAGACCAGACTATAGTCGAAATTATAGATAAGACTTCATTCGAAACTATAGACCACACTATAGTCGCAATTGTAGATCAGACTAAAGTTCAGGTTATCGAGGGTAATTGATACTATATACCAGACTACGGTTGAGACTATAGTTGAGACTACAGACCAGACTATAGTTGATACTATAGACTGGACTATAGGAAGGACTATAGCCTCAACTGTAGTCTGGTATATAGATGAGACTCTAGTCTATATTCTCAAATATACAGACTATAGACTGAACTATAGTAGAGAATAGTGACCAAACAATAGTCGACTAAATTATTCGATAATCTTTTCTAAAGCGAAAAGATTTCTATGAAGGAAGTTTTTTTTTTTTAACAAATTCTTCTAAATATAAAATTTACTAAATATTTAGTTAGTTTTAAGCCCATTGTGCATTTATGTGTTTAGTGCTTTTATCAAATTGTCGCTGCATTTGTTGCAATCGCATTCCAAGATAGATGCAAGTCCTTTATAGTGTCTTAGTATTGTTTGTGTTTGTGGGAGTGTGTACTAAATATAAATTTAATTTCTTTATGTTAGTGTATGTGCAACATTTATTTTTTTCAAATTTCTATGAATTCCTTTACAAATGCGTAAGTATTACAAGTGTTTACACATACACACTTTTATATACATAGACACACACAATTTACATTACGCTGTGTAAAGTATTTTAGTTTTTTTTTTTTGCATATTTTTTCAGATGTTGCAGCATATGCATACATGCATATTTTATGCAATTCTTTTTGCCAAGAAGAAGACTTCTACAACAACAAAATGTTGTTGTGAATTGACTTCACGTGTTAGTGAGAGAAGGAGTGAGTGTGTATTTACGATTCTGTTTATATTTATGCTTGCGTAGCATTTTACGCTTTTTCCTCTCTCTTTTGCTCTTGCTCCTGTTCCAAAAGGATATTAATGTTTGCTTGTGTGTATAAAAAAGTATGTGTGTGTGTGTATTTTATATTTTATTCCTTTTATAAACGCGTCAAGAGCACTTGCATTTTATATTTTTGTATGATGCGTTTTAGTTTCCTTTAGCTATACAGAAAAGAGATGCTGATGTATTTGTATTTGTTTACATGTGTGTGCGTTTCACACACATACATACATTGATACATATTTTACTGCTTTACGCCTTGTTTCAAAAGAAACAAAATATTTTGTAATGCAAACAAAAAACAAGTAGCGAAATGAAAACCCTTTTCTGCAGCAGCGGCTTGTTTGCAACAAATAAACAACTTAGGCATAACAGTGGCCAACAAAACAATTTAACAAGAAAATTTATCAAAAATTTTCTATAAAAAGATATTTTTTTTAATTTTCTATAAAAAGAAATTATAACAAAAAATTTCTTTAGACATCGATTGTATCGAAAATAATCTTTCAAGAGAAGATATCACTTTTCCTTTATTTCCATCGACATTGTTGCTATTGCTGCTGCTGTTGCATTGAGAGTTTGCTGCTAGTATTATTATAGTTACAGTTAATATTTAAGTAGTTTAAAAACTCAAGAGTGCGCGTCAAGGCACAAAGAAGAAGAAGCAGAAAAAGGACTTGAACGCAACAGCAGTAAAAGAAACAAATGAAACATGCAACAAACATTGTACCGTCAAAGTAAGAAATAAATACAAACAGCCATATTTTTGTTAACATCTTTTCACTTTTGTTTTTCAGTCTGTTTTTTTTTTTTAACAAAATGTTAAACTCTTGTTTGCGCCACTCGACAAATATTATAAATACTTTATATAATCCTTTAGAAAACAACAACAAATAACACAACATTTTAACAGCACGAAAAATTACTTTGATATGAAATTTTTTTGATTTAATATAAAACTAAAGTTTTTGTATCTTTCATCGCTTTTTTTCACTTTTCTTTTATTTAAGCTGGTTTATTTATATATTTTTTTAAATTAATTAATTACTTGATTAAGCTTTTAATTGAATTTTCTGTAGCCTTTGACAATTATTAAAAAGGAAGGCCTCTTGCTTTTATTTGTGCTGCTTTTTTAATTAAGGTTTATGGTATACTTGACTTTTTTTAAATTTAAATTGCCATTTATACATCGTATTTAATGGCTGCATATTCTTTACCGCAGCATTTGAACTCCGATGTACATTATGCATGCATCGGGAAGGAATATTTTGTATACTATGTACAAACTCTTTTCCTTCGACGAATAAACTACCGATTTTAAAATTTGGGAAAAATTGTTATAAATACCTTGAGCAATTTTTTTTTTTGATACATACCTGCAAAGAAATAAAATCAAGAATTGTTCATTAATTAACGGGTTTAAGACAGTTATAATTTTAAAAAATTCAGACCATACTATTATCGTGATCACAGATTAGATAATAATCGATACAAAATACAAGAGTTTAAACTAGATTACAATTTAAATAATGAACGAGACTATATGTACTAGAAAGACAAAACCCAGGAGTATAAACCCGACTATAGTCAAGAGGGTCCCGACTGTTTGTTAGCCACGTTAACCAACCAGACTATAGTCTCGACAATAGAACAAACTATAGCCTCGACTATTGACCAGACTATAGTCTCTACTATAGACCATATTGACTATAGACCAGACTATTGTCTTGACTATAGTCTCTATGATCTATACTCGAGAATATAGTCTCGACTATATTTCTGACCATAGTCTCGACTATAGATCAGAATATAGTCTCGACTATAGATCAGACTATAGTCTCGACTATAGATCAGGCTATAGTCTCGACTATAGATCAGACTATAATCTCGACTATAGATCAGACTATAATCTCGACTAAAGATCAGACTTTAGTCTCGACTAAAGATCAGACTATAGTCTCGACTATAGATCAGACTATAGTCTCAAATATAGATCAGACTATAGTCTCGACTATAGATCATATCAGACTATAGTCTCGACTATAGATCAGACTTTAGTCTCTCTCGAATATAGATCAAACTATAGTCTCGACTATAGATCAAACTATAGTCTCGACTATAGATCAGACTATAGTCTCGACTATAGATCAGACTATAGTCTCGACTATAGATCAGACTTTAGTCTCGACTATAGATCAGACTATAGTCTCGACTATAGATCAGAATATAGTCTCGACTATAGATCAGACTATAGTCTCGACTATAGATCAGACTATAGTCTCGACTATAGATCAGACTATAGTCTCGACTATAGATCAGACTTTAGTCTCGACTATAGATCAGACTATAGTCTCGACTACAGATCAGACTATAGTCTCGACTATACATAGATCAAACTATAGTCTCGACTAAAAATCAGACTATAAGCGAGACTATAGTCTCTACTATAGATCAGACAGATTATAGTATTGAATATAGACCAGAATATGGACACGACTATGATCTCATCTATAGAACAAATAATAATCTCGACCGTAGTCAAGAATATAGTCTCAACTTTTTTCAACATTTTCTGCTCAAATCCCCCAAGATTCCAAATTTATGTATATAATTAACTATTTTTCCTTTTTGTAACTCTCCAAAAAAAAATCATATAAAATCTGTCTCCTTTGTTTTTTTCTTTTCAGATGTTTTTCGTTACTTTTCTTTTTTGCACTGTCTGCCACTTGTATGGATGCATTCAAATGCAATTTCATTTCTATTAAAATGTGTAAAAATATTAATTGACGTGTATAGAAAGACATTTGCAAAGGCAGCACAGACATGGGCAACAAATAATCACAGGCAACATGTATGTATGAATATAGAAACAATAGCAACAACAGCAGACACAAGCAACATATACGCACAATACGAGCAACATGACATCATGACTACAACAATACCTGAAATCGATTATTATAGACAGATATCTTGTTTATTTATTTTTGGTTTTAACACACGACTACAAAATGCGAACAGACAAAATAAAAAAAGGTCAAATTTTCGTAAAAACAAAAAAAAAACACAGAGACACATTTAAATAAATTGCCAAGCGACGCAATGTGTACATTAAGTTAAGGAGAGTTTGGGGGAAGACCGTGTGTGCAAGAGGAAAGTGTCATGAATTGTAACAAACGGAAATGCGTAAAACAAAACAAAAAAAGCAAACACTTCTGATACAAAAGAGGGCTTACCACTACTTGCCACACCAAACAAATTTAATACAACCAGACGCAAGAGGTTCTTTCTTCTTTTGGTGGTTTATTTTTCGGCAATATTCGAGTGTATGTTGCAAAAAAAAGGGTAAGAAGTTTCGAAATAAAAAACAAACAAAAAAAATTGCCAAAAATTTTACGAAAAAAACGAACATGACATTGTCTACATTACAGACGTACTTTACAATTGTATACATAAGTGTACGTGTCCATGTGTATGTGTTCAAGTACTTGTGTTAGCATGTAGTTATTCTCATATAACTTTAAATGTTTACTCAGTTGAATCATATTTTGGTTAATGGAAATTTAACCCTTCTTTTGATTTTTCATTCTTTCTTATTTTACGATGTGTAATTTTTGGGGGTTCTCTTACTAAGCTAATGTTGTCGGAACTTCTACGAGGTTATTCTAAGAATTTACTTAGAAAATGGAGAAACTTCTAGTTCAGTTCTAGGTCAGTTCTAGTTCAGTTCTAGTTCAGTTCTAGTTCAGTTCTAGTTCAGTTCTAGTTCAAGTTCTATTTCAGTTCTAGTTCATTCTAGTTCAGTTTTAGTTCAGTTCTAGTTCACTTCTAGTTCAGTTCTAGTTCAGTTCTAGTTCAGTTCTAGTTCAGTTCTAGTTCAGTTCTAGTTCAGTTCTAGTTCTATCAGTTCTAGTTCAGTTCTAGTTCAGTTCTAGTTCAGTTCTAGTTCAGTTCTAGTTCAGTTCTAGTTCAGTTCTAGTTCAGTTCTAGTTCAGTTCTAGTTCAGTTCTAGTTCAGTTCTAGTTCAGTTCTAGTTCAGTTCTAGTTCAGTTCTAGTTCAGTTCTAGTTCAGTTCTAGTTCAGTTCTAGTTCAGTTCTAGTTCAGTTTCTAGTTCAGTTCTAGTTCAGTTCTAGTTCAGTTTCTAGTTCAGTTCTAGTTCAGTTCTAGTTCAGTTCTAGTTCAGTTCTAGTTCAGTTCTAGTTCAGTTCTAGTTCAGTTCTAGTTCAGTTCTAGTTCAGTTCTAGTTCAGTTCTAGTTCAGTTCTAGTTCAGTTCTAGTTCAGTTCTAGTTCAGTTCTAGTTCAGTTCTAGTTCAGTTCTAGTTCAGTTCTAGTTTCAGTTCTAGTTCAGTTCTAGTTCAGTTCTAGTTCAGTTCTAGTTCAGTTCTAGTTCAGTTCTAGTTCAGTTCTAGTTCAGTTCTAGTTCAGTTCTAGTTCAGTTCTAGTTCAGTTCTAGTTCAGTTCTAGTTCAGTTCTTGTTCAGTTCTAGTTTAGTTCTAGTTCAGTTCTAGTTCAGTTCTAGTTCAGTTCTAGTTCAGTTCTAGTTCAGTTCTAGTTCAGTTCTAGTTCAGTTCTAGTTCAGTTCTAGTTCAGTTCTAGTTCAGTTCTAGTTCAGTTCTAGTTCAGTTCTAGTTCAGTTCTAGTTCAGTTCTAGTTCAGTTCTAGTTCAGTTCTAGTTCAGTTCTAGTTCAGTTCTAGTTCACTTCTAGTTCACTTCTAGTTCAGTTCTAGTTCAGTTCTAGTTCAGTTCTAGTTCAGTTCTAGTTCAGTTCTAGTTCAGTTCTAGTTCAGTTCTAGTTCAGTTCTAGTTCAGTTCTAGTTCAGTTCTAGTTCAGTTCTAGTTCAGTTCTAGTTCAGTTCTAGTTCAGTTCTAGTTCAGTTCTAGTTCAGTTCTAGTTCAGTTCTAGTTCAGTTCTAGTTCAGTTCTAGTTCAGTTCTAGTTCAGTTCTAGTTCTAGTTCTAGTTCTAGTTCTAGTTCAGTTCTAGTTCAGTTCTAGTTCAGTTCTAGTTCAGTTATAGTTCAGTTCTAGTTCAGTTCTAGTTCAGTTCTAGTTCAGTTCTAGTTCAGTTCTAGTTCAGTACTAGTTCAGTTCTAGTTCAGTTCTAGTTCAGTTCTAGTTCAGTTCTAGTTCAGTTCTAGTTCAGTTCTAGTTCAGTTCTAGTTCAGTTCTAGTTCAGTTCTAGTTCAGTTCTAGTTCTAGTGCAGTTCTAGTTTAGTTCTAGTGCAGTACTGGATAGTTTGGAAACTTAATTTCCATTCTGACCTCGTTAGTGAGAATGTTAGTGCGTGTGTTTGCTCTATGCATGACCGTTTGCTTACTAACTCTTTTTTCGTTGCAGCCACTTAATATTATACAAATCGTTGAAACAAAGTATGAGAACTTGGATGTTTTTGTTCAACAGAAAATATCTACCCAAAAATTAAACAAAAAGAAAGGACGCACACATCAGCAACAAAAAATTGCCAAAACTTTGTGAATACACATTCAAAACAACAACACAAAAAGGCAAAAAAATATCACACACACAAAATTTAAAACCCAGGAAACCTAATAAAATTTAAGTGAATACAAGAACGATGAACAAAGTCACCACAAAATTCGAAAGTTAAAAATACTGCTGCTACTGTAACTAGCGGCTGCAACTGCTGCTGCAGGCTGTTTGAATACTACGTAGAGTGAAAAAGCTTTAACCCAAAAAAATAAAAAAAAACGTTTTACACACACTAAAATAAATAAAGAAAATGCAAAATTAAAAAAACCTACAATATCATAAAATATCATCAAATTCTCATGCTGCTGGCGCTGCTGCTGTTGCTTGTAGTGTTGCACATGCAATACACAACAACATTCGCTTACATTTAATGCCTGAATGCTACTGCTGCAAGACTTCTTTCTACTCTCCACCTTATTCTTCTTCTTCTTTTGCTAAATTTGGTTTGTGTAATTTCATTCTATAGCCGAAAAAAGATAACCAAAAATTGGGACAAATGAAAGCAACAAAAAAACGAAAAAAACACATCATCCTGCAATAAGGAAACGTCATCATCATCGTTACTGTTGTCGTCGTCATCATCAGTGAGCAATATGACTACATGCAATAAAATCCCATGGAAGCATTATACAAAATTCATATGCAGTTTGTGTAAATATATGATTTTTTCTCGAGGTTGCTGCTGCTGCATTTATTACAATTAACCAGGTTGCTGCTGCTGATGATGCGTTTTTTTTTTTCATTTCTTCCTGGCAATTTTTGATAATCTTGTTGTTTAAGCTTTAGTATATTTTGCTGTTGTTGTATTTGGGGGTACCGTTTTTTTTGGTAAATGTTGATTTTAGCGCCATAGGAAGTGCCACAACAATTGATCTCTGATATGCAGCCACACTCAATGAGCTGTTTTCTCATTATAATGCTGCACCACAGGATTTATTTTCTTTATGAGGATTTTTATTGTTGCTGTTGTAGGGAAGGATAGAGATATGGGAGGGAGTGTGTATAGAGAATAATTTAGTTTTAAGTTTAATGGATTTTTCAGAAAAAAAAAAATTCAATTTTTAATTGAATATTGGCTGTTAATTGGACAGTAGAGATGTAATCTTGGAATGAGTTCTTAAATATACTAAAATTCATTCAAAGATATTTATTTCTTAGGAAATAAATGTCCATTTTTGTTCTAGTTCTGTTCCAGTTCTGTTCTAGTTCTGTGCTAATTCTGTTCTAGTTCTGTTCTAGTTCTGTTCTAGTTCTGTTCTAGTTCTGTTCTAGTTCTGTTCTAGTTCTGTTCTAGTTCTGTTCTAGTTCTGTTCTAGTTCTGTTCTAGTTCTGTTCTAGTTCTGTTCTAGTTCTGTTCTAGTTCTGTTCTAGTTCTGTTCTAGTTCTGTTCTAGTTCTGTTCTAGTTCTGTTCTAGTTCTGTTCTAGTTCTGTTCTAGTTCTGTTCTAGTTCTGTTCTAGTTCTGTTCTAGTTCTGTTCTAGTTCTGTTCTAGTTCTGTTCTAGTTCTGTTCTAGTTCTGTTCTAGTTCTGTTCTAGTTCTGTTTCTAGTTCTGTTCTAGTTCTGTTCTAGTTCTGTTCTAGTTCTGTTCTAGTTCTGTTCTAGTTCTGTTCTAGTTCTGTTCTAGTTCTGTTCTAGTTCTGTTCTAGTTCTGTTCTAGTTCTGTTCTAGTTCTGTTCTAGTTCTGTTCTAGTTCTGTTCTAGTTCTGTTTCTAGTTCTGTTCTAGTTCTGTTCTAGTTCTGTTCTAGTTCTGTTCTAGTTCTAGTTCTGTTAGTTCTGTTCTAGTTCTGTTCTAGTTCTGTTCTAGTTCTGTTCTAGTTCTGTTCTAGTTCTGTTCTAGTTCTGTTCTAGTTCTGTTCTAGTTCTGTTCTAGTTCTGTTCTAGTTCTGTTCTAGTTCTGTTCTAGTTCTGTTTCTAGTTCTGTTCTAGTTCTGTTCTAGTTCTGTTCTAGTTCTGTTCTAGTTCTGTTCTAGTTCTGTTCTAGTTCTGTCTAGTTCTGTTCTAGTTCTGTTCTAGTTCTGTTCTAGTTCTGTTCTGTTTCTAGTTCTGTTCTAGTTCTGTTCTAGTTCTGTTCTGGTTCTGTTCTAGTTCTGTTCTATTTCTGTTCTAGTTCTGTTCTAGTTCTGTTCAAGTTCTGTTCAAGTTCTGTTCTATTTCTGTTCTAGTTCTGTTCTAGTTCTGTTCTAGTTCTGTTCTAGTTCTGTTCTAGTTCTGTTCTAGTTCTGTTCTAGTTCTGTTCTAGTTCTGTTCTAGTTCTGTTCTAGTTCTGTTCTAGTTCTGTTCTGGTTCTGTTCTAGTTCTGTTCTATTTCTGTTCTAGTTCTGTTCTAGTTCTGTTCTAGTTCTGTTCTAGTTCTGTTCTAGTTCTGTTCTAGTTCTGTTCTAGTTCTGTTCTAGTTCTGATCAAGTTCTGTTCAAGTTCTGTTCTAGTTCTGTTCTAGTTCTGTTCTAGTTCTAGTTCTGTTCTAGTTCTGTTCTAGTTCTGTTCTAGTTCTGTTCTAGTTCTGTTCTAGTTCTGTTTTAGTTCTGTTCTAGTTCTGTTCTAGTTCTGTTCTAGTTCTGTTTTAGTTCTATTTTAGTTCTCTTCTAGTTCTGATCTGGTTTTGTGTTAGTTTAGCTATAGCTCAGCTCTTTACTTTATATCATTTATACAATTATAAAAACAACCCTTAAGTAGCTAGTAAACAATAACAACCTTCATCTTGTTATTAAATTTCAAACCTAAACTATTATTCTAATAAACATTATGGCTAATTGACATGTTTTTAAAGCCACAAACATTTGTTAAGACTAACCAATTGTATGAGCCGACCAAAATTGCTACTTACATAAACTGTGTAAAAGAAATATATAATTTAAAGGTAAAAATTATAAATGGTTTATAAAAATAAAGGTAGAAATAATAGTTTTCTCCTGATTAAATAACCATTTTGTAATTGTGAGACAAACAGACTGTTAGTCCGAACAGTAAATGCGTTTACACATGTCTGACTCGTAAGTAAATATGAAATTGTTTGCGGTTTTACTGGCAGTCGTTGTTATAAACAAACAGTTGAATTGAAAAGTTAATAAAGGAAAATATTACATTTTAGTTTCTTTGAGTGTAGAAAAGCAGCACATTCTTTACATTTGTTGCCGCCAAACAACAACAACATTTGCCTAAAAAATAATGATGACCAAGTGCATGTTGTTTTAGCAAAAAAAAAATTAATAAAGAAATAAAACAAAAATATAAAATTGTTTAGAGTTTATTTTTGGCAAGAATTTTCGGTAGATATTTTGTAAACTTGAATACAGGGGTTGTTGTTAGTAATGTAAATCATTATAAAGTTTATTTAAAATGTAGTTTACACAAGTGTGGCTGTTTTTTACGTAAGAAATGCAATAAAGCCCTGATGTGATGTAGACACACTCACTCGCTCGCACTTTAACAAAACAGAAACAGGAGTTTGGTTAATGAGTAAAAGCGGAAGAACCCCTTCTTAGTATTTTTTGTGGATGGGTATGAATTTCATGATACAACATTTAAATATTACTGTTTTTTGTGATGTCGTTAATTTAAGTTTCAGTTCTTGTTCTTTTTTTGGTGTACAAGTTGATTATTTTTCGAGTATTTAGAGCGTAAAGTGTAGTCAGACAGAAGTACGGACACATACTTAATATTGACTCAAATAAACGAATAAAAAAAACAGGTAAAAAACTACTTACAAATAAATTGTGTATTTAATCATTAAACACTAAAAATTAAAAGGTTTTTGTAAAAATTTCTTAAAATTGACCAATATGTTGTAGACTATACGCTTTTGACTTTTAATGGGGGAAAAATAATTTAAATGAATTGAAACCAAAAAAAACTATTAATATGTATTTATGTATAAAGCGAGAAGATAAATACAGATACATGAGGTCAACCAAAAACTGGACAAGACTAAAGCTGGAATCGTAGCTTTGATTCCATTTTATTTTGATTAATCAACAACCAAAGATATTCATTTTTATTAGAAAACTGACAACCTGTTCTCTCAAAGTAGACCTTTCGCCCAACAAAATCGCTGAATGATTTTTTTAATATTTTAGCAATTCCGTTCACACTGCATTTGAAATCTTGTATTGTTCCATAATGACTCAGAAATTTGCGCAAGATAAAAAAATACACTTTATTATTGTTCTGTTTGAAAAAAAAAAATAAATCATCATGAAGAATTTTAAAAGTTTTAAATTCGGGGAACTTTTTCAGAAGTAATCAAAACCTAAATAATTCAGTAATGGATTTTGACTTTGCATCAATTTTAGAGAAGCATGACCTTGAATTTGAGTTTTAATTAATCACTTGAATTTGTTTTGCATTGTTACATATGTTTATATAATTTGTGATAAAAACAGAATTGAACAGTAAAATAATTTATATTTAATCAGAGGTTCCGCATTTAGCTTAACGGTCCAAAAATGGTGTTGCTCCTATAGACCGTAAGCAAAATCGGCTGAACTGGCGAATATGCGAGTGTAACTAACTTACAAACTAACTAACTAACTAACTAACTAACTAACTAACTAACTAACTAACTAACTAACTAACTAACTAACTAACTAACTAACTAACTAACTAACTAACTAACTAACTAACTAACTAACTACTAACTAACTAACTAACTAACTAACTAACTAACTAACTACTAACTAACTAACTAACTAACTACTAACTAACTACTAACTAAACTAACTAACTAACTACTAACTAACTAACTAACTAACTAACTAACTAACTAACTAACTAACTAACTACTAACTAACTAACTAACTAAC
The DNA here is from genome assembly GCF_015586225.1 of Lucilia sericata. Taxonomy (NCBI): domain Eukaryota; kingdom Metazoa; phylum Arthropoda; class Insecta; order Diptera; family Calliphoridae; genus Lucilia; species Lucilia sericata. The sequence continues at coordinate 130,866 of NW_023994307.1, forward strand.
TAACTACTAACTAACTAACTAACTAACTAACTAACTAACTAACTAACTAACTAACTAACTAACTAACTAACTAACTAACTAACTAACTAACTAACTAACTAACTAACTAACTAACTAACTAACTAACTAACTAACTAACTAACTAACTAACTAACTAACTAACTAACTAACTAACTAACTAACTAACTAACTAACTAACTAACTAACTAACTAACTAACTAACTAACTAACTAACTAACTAACTAACTAACTAACTACTAACTAACTAACTAACTAACTAACTAACTAACTAACTAACTAACTAACTAACTAACTAACTAACTAACTAACTAACTAACTAACTAACTAACTAACTAACTAACTAACTAACTAACTAACTAACTAACTAACTAACTAACTAACTAACTAACTAACTACTAACTAACTAACTAACTAACTAACTAACTAACTAACTAACTAACTAACTAACTAACTAACTAACTAACTAACTAACTACTAACTAACTAACTAACTAACTAACTAACTAACTAACTAACTAACTAACTAACTAACTAACTAACTAACTAACTAACTAACTAACTAACTAACTAACTAACTAACTAACTAACTAACTAACTAACTAACTAACTAACTAACTAACTACTAACTAACTAACTACTAACTAACTAACTAACTAACTAACTACTAACTAACTAACTAACTAACTAACTAACTAACTAACTAACTAACTAACTAACTAACTAACTAACTAACTAACTAACTAACTAACTAACTAACTAACTAACTAACTAACTAACTAACTAACTAACTAACTAACTAACTAACTAACTAACTAACTAACTAACTAACTAACTAACTAACTAACTAACTAACTAACTAACTAACTAACTAACTAACTAACTAACTAACTAACTAACTAACTAACTAACTAACTAACTAACTACTAACTAACTAACTAACTAACTAACTAACTAACTAACTAACTAACTAACTAACTAACTACTAACTAACTAACTAACTAACTAACTAACTAACTAACTAACTAACTAACTAACTAACTAACTAACTAACTAACTAACTAACTAACTAACTAACTAACTAACTAACTAACTAACTAACTAACTAACTAACTAACTAACTAACTAACTAACTAACTAACTAACTAACTAACTAACTAACTAACTAACTAACTAACTAACTAACTAACTAACTAACTAACTAACTAACTAACTAACTAACTAACTAACTAACTAACTAACTAACTAAACTAACTAACTAACTAACTACTAACTAACTAACTACTAACTAACTAACTAACTAACTAACTAACTAACTAACTAACTAACTAACTAACTAACTAACTAACTAACTAACTAACTAACTAACTACTAACTAACTAACTAACTAACTAACTAACTAACTAACTAACTAACTAACTAACTAACTAACTAACTAACTAACTAACTAACTAACTAACTAACTAACTAACTAACTAACTAACTAACTAACTAACTAACTAACTAACTAACTAACTAACTAACTAACTAACTAACTAACTAACTAACTAACTAACTAACTAACTAACTAACTAACTAACTAACTAACTAACTACTAACTAACTAACTAACTAACTAACTAACTAACTAACTACTAACTAACTAACTAACTAACTAACTAACTAACTAACTAACTAACTAACTAACTAACTAACTAACTAACTAACTAACTAACTAACTAACTAACTAACTAACTAACTAACTAACTAACTAACTAACTAACTACTAACTAACTAACTAACTAACTAACTAACTAACTAACTAACTAACTAACTACTAGCTAACTAACTAACTAACTAACTAACTAACTAACTAACTATCTAACTAACTAACTAACTAACTAACTAACTGTAATGTTATGATTCACCATTCCTCTGGAAAAGGCTCGCTGAACCACCTTTGAAAATTGTTGTTGTAAATGATATTTCGAATAAATTTACAAAGAAATTTACAAAATTTTCACTTTTAGAATTTTTTATTAAAAGTTTTTGAAATTTTTTAGAACTTCTTATAAGAAATGGAATTTTGGTCAGAAATATGAATGACAACAGATCCAGTTTCTTATTCCATTTACTGAGTTATTGTCGATTTTAGGGTCAAGGTTTACCAACTAAGTTGTCACCTATAAAAAAAAAGGTTGCAGACTGGCGACAGCCAAGCCGTCTTTGATGTATAAACGGCATTTATACGATTGGTCAAACTTTGTCCTTGAATGTCTGAAAATGCCTTAATATGATGACTCATAAGAAGAGGGGGATGTTATCCACTTTCTCTGTCAATGCCCGGCCCTAACAGCTAACGGATTTATTCAATATCCGAAAGATAAACTCCTTTAATTAGGTCGAATTGTATCAACATGCCGAATCTTTGCAATTATAAATATGATAGACCTGCTCAACTAACCCAACCTAAGATATCTAGTAAATTCTTTTCAATTTAACTTATCACAATCCTTATCACCAAAACTCTCACATAAACTTAATAATATTTTTCTTGGCATTTTTTCCTTTAATTCAAAGGAATGGTTTTAATGAAACACTACACCACCATCATCCTCCATTCCGTATGATCCATAAACCAATTAAAATAATTTTAATACCACAAAATTACAGGATAAAATAAAAGAAGACATGAAATGGAATGGAATGGAATAAAAAAACATTAAAATAGCATTAATAACAAAAGTGCTATTAAATAATTATTTTACGCATTGCACAACAGAAATAACAAATAAACAACAAGAAATACAGCAAAAGAATGGACGCAAGAAAATAAAGATGCCATAAACAAGCCAACCAACCAAACGACCAAGCAGCCACCAACAATTCCAGTCATTACTAAGTGGAAGAGAAGATCTTAATTGGAACGACTGGCTACTGGACTATACACCACTGGCGGCAGCAATTTTAATACTGAAGCGAAAAAAACACAACAAAAACAATAAGAAAAGCAACAAAGTGGCGCTAGATTAAAAAGAAGAATTTATGGGAAAAAACAGACCTACTAATATGATGCACCTGTAAAAATAGCTGTGAATCAGCAGATTATATTGTACATTCATACAAGTTCGACATCTTCAAGAGGAAAAAAAATGTGTTAAAGATCAAAAAGGAATTTGTAATTCATTTCTTGCGCTCTGGCCCAAAGAGTCAAATTACTTAATATTATTACCGTGAGGAAAAAAGACAGACAGACGGACGGACACACTATAAGAAAAAAGGGGAAATGTTGCAAACAACAATTTCCAACAGCAAGTGGTAAATGAAAAATTGCGTGAAAAAAGTGCAGAAGCTGTGTTAAATGTCGGAACACAATAACCAAACATACATACATACATATGAATATAGAAGAAATGAAAAATCGCGGTAGCATTGATTTAATCATCATCAATTATAACAAGTAAGAAAGTATAGTCGGGCGTGGCCGACCATATGATACCCTACACCAGTTATGAATATTAAATGTGATTTATTTTTCATAATATCGCATTTATCTTCAATATTCCCTTGTTCCGATACATTTAAGCAATTTATGGATGAAAAACTAATTTTCTGAAAGAGGCTTTATATGGGGGCTAGGGGCAAATATGGACCAAGCCCGATAAAATTTTGTGAATATATTTATATTTACATAATATGTTATTGTGCTGAATTTCATCGCGATATTTGTGTTTATAAGTTAATTTGGGACATTCAAGTAATTTTCTGAAGGGGACTTTGTATGGGAGCTAGGGTCAAATGGGGCCCGATCTTTATGAAATTTGGCAGGGTTATCGAAACTTCTATAAAACTTAGTTGTGCCATATTTTATCGATATATCTGTATATTTAACATAATTATGAGCTCAGAAGCCCTTTTCGGGGGGTTCTGTTCTATGGGGGCTAGGTGAAATAATGGACCGATTTTAACCATTTTCAATAGGCTTCGTCCTTGGGTCAAATAAAACGTGCGTGCCAAATTTCATCCAATTATCTTGAAAATTGCGACCTGTAGCTTGCGCACAAGGTTTACATGGACAGCCAGCCAGCCAGCCAGCCAGCCAGACGGACGGACGGACGGACGGACATAGCTTAATCGACTCAGAAAACGATTCTAAGCCGATTGGTATACTTTAAGGTGGGTCTAGGACGAATATTTTTATATGTTACAAACATCAGCACAAATCCAATATACCCTCCCCACTAAAGTGGTGTAGGGTATAAAAACCAGCATTTATAATGACAGACCAATGGAAACGGTCAAACAGACGGATGGACAGACTTGCAGCAGAATACTCAGTCAATTTTAAGAACAAAAAGCAAAACGCACACATGCCAAAATGGAATGCAAATGCCAGGAACAAGCAGCATCATCATTAATGCGTATGAAATTATGAAGTTATAAATACAGATAAGAAAAAGAAAAGAAACACGCAAAAAAAAAAAGACCAGAGCGAAAAATCTAACACACAAATTGAAAACTTCAAATGACTTACAAATGGGAAAAATATCACAGTTTTATGTCTTAAGTTATCTGAGTAAAATTGTCGGCAAACACGTAAATGTTGTTGTTGCTTGCAAATACATATTCTAAGCTCATCATTCATCAGTGTTTGGAACAGTTTTTTAGGTTTCTTACTTTTCTTCATATATTTCTTTTTTGCTTTTGCAGCAGAAAAAAAAACTTAAATACAAAAAACATGTAAAATAATCTTGGAATTGCATACGCTCACGCAGTTTCTTTGTTAAAATGATTAAGTCAAGTTATTCGTATTGATCACAGTGGTGTTGATATCCCAAAAATATTTAGTGATAATCTGGGAGCACTCTCCGTCTATAGCTATTTGATTTCCCATCGGAAATCTAGGACTTCGGTTCAAGTGGAAGATTAGACTTAAGTGTATCAATTAACTGCTTAACATCACAGCGTCTTGTAAAGATCACATAATTTCCAAAACTTTGCTTGTGTAAAATTACGAAGTAACGGCTAATGAACATCATCAGAATTTTAACTTTGTTTAGGAAAATAAAATCGGTTGAACTCCAAAGTACTCTTCGCGGCATGCATTGCTATGCAAGATCAAAGATCGCATCGAGAATGTCTTTTCTCTCTGTGATGGACATTTCTCAGACTCAATTTGAGTTGAGAATTTAAGTTTTTCATGAATGTCAATGCATAACGAGATCATCTTTCTTGGCTAATTAATATGAATCAACTTCATCCGAAAGACAAACGATCGCTACGAATGTTTCCACAGTCGGCAGTCTGCCTTAAAAGATCGTATTAAGAATGTTCTTTCTCTCCGTGACGGGAATTTCTCAGACTCAATCAGAGTTGAGGATTTAAGTGATCATGAATGTCAATGTATAACGGGATTATCTTTATGATTGTTTAATATCAATCAACTCAGTCCGAAAGACAAACGATCGTTAAGTATGTTCCTCACAGTCTGCTTAGTTTCTCAAGAGGAACTCAATCCAAGTTTAGAACTACACAGCCTAATCAAGAAGTTTATGCCTTGTTTAGGAAAAGAAACTTGGTAAAACTCCGCCGTAATATCAATTGCAATTAAAGATCTCGCCGAGAATGATCTTTCTCTCTGTGACAGGAATTTCACAGACTCAATCAGAGTTGAGTATTTAAGAGATCTTGAATGCCAATGTATAATCGTCATCATCTTTCTTGGCTGCTTAATATCGTTGTGCTCTTAGAAAGATCACACAGAATCGAAGAATTCCAGATATTTTTTTCCGTCTAGCGGCTTTGCAATAACAAGTTAGAGCCTTTGAACTAGGTCCGGTAGACCGCCACTGCTCACCATTACCATTAAGAGTGCGTATTTAATACGTTTCTCCGCCATTCGATTACCAGTTGCAGGCTTTGATCGCTCAGTCATCTCTCACTTTCTTATTAACTTACAAGTACTGTAATAATTACAAGTTACTTCCGTTGAATACACTGCGAAAGCCAGTCACGATCATTGAAAATACCTATTTAACACGTCTCTCCAGCACTGACATATCAGCAGTTCGAAGATATCCACGAAGACTTAAATACTAATATCTAGTTCCGTGCGATAAGATGCGGGACATAACGTTTTTCATGAGAATGATAAAAATGCCACGTCTAATCCTCGACCCTTAGACCGCAGCTAGTCGCGCCATTTTTTCTTCGATCAACACTGATCCCGGCACCAGCTTGTCCCAGAAGTTTATTGAGAAATCTTGCGATCAAACAAACACAATGGATGATTTCGTTGTATGGAATAAAAAGATCAAAAAGAGTGAAAAATATCTTTTCAATTTGTTGGTACTCCTAATCACTTGATAGTTCACTAGTCTTGTACTCTCTAAAACTAACGACGGAGCCTCTCTTGATGATATACGAACAACTAAATCATGTTATAGAAAAAGTATTCTATAACATTGCCAACGGAACTGCTCTGGAAGCTCGATATTGGTAACCAAATTGAAGATATAAAAAATTTTTAACAAATAATTTCACTGATCAACATTTTTTTAAGATTACCTCGAAACATCTCTGGTTGGAGTGTTCTCCATTGCTCTATGATTAACTAAAGAAAAGTTTAATAAAGTTTAAACTTCACTGTTTACAAACTTCAAACATTCTTCACCCAAGAATCGGTTAAAATTTTACTCATATATTCTTCCCAATAAAACCACTGTTCCACACTTTGATATATTTCCCAACATCTACATGTGCCATGGATTTAAAGCCAACAAAATATGCGAGTGAAAATGCTGCGTTACTTTTTTTTATGGTTCAAGCGCCAGCTACAATTAACATAATGACACATACTGCTACATAGATACACAGAACAGAATAGGTGAAGGATGAGGTTCCCTTTCTCCCCAAACTAACTAAAAAAATTTCAAGAAAATATAAATACTTTTTAAGCCACGCATGCGTATTGGAGGCTGAAGATGTTCATATACTTCGCACACACCAGAACATGCATTGAAACGTTCATTCATCTGTTTGTGTATGGGGTTTGGTCTGCCAAGAAAATAACCTGTGCAAGAGAAGTGTGTGTATTAGGTTGCTCTTAAACGGGATTAAAAAATTTACAACTTGTATTATAAGAGTATGTGCATATCTTTATAATTTTTTAACTTTATTGCCACGATTTTTATTATTTCGCTTTATATTTTCGTGGCTTCTTTAAGTTGCTACTTCAACAGGCCATGTCAATAAAACTGATAATTATCATAATTGATGGTGCACACAAAACGCATTTGTAAATTACATTAAAAAGTCTTGACTAAAAAATAAACGCAGATACATTGCTCTACAGAGAACGATGGACAAGTAAAGCTCTCTTTCTTATTTCTTATAATTCCAACTTCACGTATGTATGTGTAGGTTCATTACTTTTTTTGCTGCACTGTGTTGTGAGGTTGTAAATTAACTCTCGATGGTGTCTTAATGAATAATGTTGATAATCTTTTAAAAATTCATTCATTATACACCAGAAAACATGAAAATCTTATGTACGAGTGTACAAGTATGTGTTAACGCACTTTTTTTCTTAAGCCATGTTTTTAGAGTTTGGCTATAAAGAAAAGCTAAGGCTTAATTGAGGAAAAAAAAATATTGTTATCATTTTGTATTGAAATGTTTGAACATGCAAAACGATTTGTTTTCTAGCACTTTAGATAGATTTTCTTGTGGTTAGTTTTTCACTGTAATTTTCTTTTTTTATGGGTAATAATCAATATACTGCTGTTGTTGTTGCTGTTTTAAATGACAATCGTCTAGATTGGCAATAATATGTGGTGTTGTACAAAGTTGTTTAATTGCTTGTTTTGAACGATTAGATCCATTATGCCAAAGGAATTTATTATTGATGATTTTAATTAGGAGTAGACATACAATTTAGGAAGAGACAGTAATTTATGTGAAGGGTTTGACAAATGGCACATATATAGACGGAGTGTTCAGGGTAAATTTCTGTTAGGACGTCAGGCTATAAGCTAACAATTAGAAATAAGAAATAATAAACCTGTACTTCAGCTCTAGTTCCTTCTAGTTCAGTTCTAGTTCAGTTCTAATTCAGTTCTAGTTCAGTTCTAGTTCAGTTCTAGTTCAGTTCTAGTTCACTTCTAGTTCAGTTCTAGTTCAGTTCCAGTTCAGTTCTAGTTCAGTTCTAGTTCAGTTCTAGTTCAGTTCTAGTTCAGTTCTAGTTCAGTTCTAGTTCAGTTCTAGTTCAGTTCTAGTTCAGTTCTAGTTCAGTTCTAGTTCAGTTCTAGTTCAGTTCTAGTTCAGTTCTAGTTCAGTTCTAGTTCAGTTCTAGTTCAGTTCTAGTTCAGTTCTAGTTCAGTTCTAGTTCAGTTCTAGTTCAGTTCTAGTTCAGTTCTAGTTCAGTTCTAGTTCAGTTCTAGTTCAGTTCTAGTTCAGTTCTAGTTCAGTTCTAGTTCAGTTCTAGTTCAGTTCTAGTTCAGTTCTAGTTCAGTTCTAGTTCAGTTCTAGTTCAGTTCTAGTTCAGTTCTAGTTCAGTTCTAGTTCAGTTCTAGTTCAGTTCTAGTTCAGTTCTAGTTCAGTTCTAGTTCAGTTCTAGTTCAGTTCTAGTTCAGTTCTAGTTCAGTTCTAGTTCAGTTCTAGTTCAGTTCTAGTTCAGTTCTAGTTCTAGTTCAGTTCTAGTTCAGTTCTAGTTCAGTTCTAGTTCAGTTCTAGTTCAGTTCTAGTTCAGTTCTATTTCAGTTCTAGTTCAGTTCTAGTTCAGTTCTAGTTCAGTTCTAGTTCAGTTCTAGTTCAGTTCTAGTTCAGTTCTAGTTCAGTTCTAGTTCAGTTCTAGTTCAGTTCTAGTTCAGTTCTAGTTCAGTTCTAGTTCAGTTCTAGTTCAGTTCTAGTTCAGTTCTAGTTCAGTTCTAGTTCAGTTCTAGTTCAGTTCTAGTTCAGTTCTAGTTCAGTTCTAGTTCAGTTCTAGTTCAGTTCTAGTTCAGTTCTAGTTCAGTTCTAGTTCAGTTCTAGTTCAGTTCTAGTTCAGTTCTAGTTCAGTTCTAGTTCAGTTCTAGTTCAGTTCTAGTTCAGTTCTAGTTCAGTTCTAGTTCAGTTCTAGTTCAGTTCTAGTTCAGTTCTAGTTCAGTTCTAGTTCAGTTCTAGTTCAGTTCTAGTTCAGTTCTAGTTCAGTTCTAGTTCAGTTCTAGTTCAGTTCTAGTTCAGTTCTAGTTCAGTTCTAGTTCAGTTCTAGTTCAGTTCTAGTTCAGTTCTAGTTCAGTTCTAGTTCAGTTCTATTCTAGTTCAGTCTAGTTCAGTTCTAGTTCAGTTCTAGTTCAGTTCTAGTTCAGTTCTAGTTCAGTTCTAGTTCAGTTCTAGTTCAGTTAGTTCAGTCTAGTTCAGTTCTAGTTCAGTTCTAGTCATGTACAGTTCAGATCAGTCATCAAGTTGATACACCGATACGACCGAAGCCTCCACTAATCCTCAAGATAGTATAGTCCTATCTGTAAAGTATATTTTATTTTGCTAAATAAAATGTTTCCGCAAAACATTCATGAAATTTAAATCAATAATTTCTCCAGACAAATCGATTTTTTTCGTTTCAATACAATAAAAAAATATTTCAAATATGCACTTTTAGCAAAAGCAAATTCAATTTTTCACTTTAAATAAAATATTAAGGGTTAATTTTACTTTTTCTTTTTATGAAACAAATTTTTGGTGTTTTTTTTTTTTTTTCTTTCTTTATTTGTTTGTATGGCAAAACAAAGAAAGCAAAAAAAAGTTGCCAAAATTTTGTATGCATGTGCAATTTTGCAGTCAAAAAATAAAAGAAAGAAAAGATGATGATGATGATGAAACGAAATGCAATTTTGACGGGGTGAACTGAAACATGTGCATATGTTGATTACCCACTCTTATCAAAATTAACAACGACAAAAAATAAGCAACAACTCATACTCACACATAAACGCACACTGCTATATGAAGAGGACGAAAAAAGGATAACAGAAAGTATGTCGACGTTGTTGGACTTTGGCTAGCGAAGAGAGAGGAGTGAGAGAGTGTCCAAATAAAACCAAGAAAAAGTGAAATATAAATGCACTGTGCATACAATATGATGAATATTGTGTACACACAAATATATATTAACAAATTTACCTTAAAAGCGACAGTGGCGTTTAAAATGTTTATAACGTTGCGACGTTTCGGCGATGTATGAATATAACGGCGGTTTTTTAGCTTTTGTAACTCACACTTCAATTAATCAGACAAAAAACAAACACAGGACATAACACAAAAAAAACGCTAAAAAAACATTAACAACAAACAAAAAAAAAAAGTTGTTTAAAAGCCGTAAACTTAACCCTTATAAAGCAAATGAGGAAATGTTAAAAAAAATTGCACTAGAACTGAACTAGAAATGAACTAGAACTGAACTAGAACTGAACTAGAACTGAACTAGAACTGAACTAGAACTGAACTAGAACTGAACTAGAACTGAACTAGAACTGAACTAGAACTGAACTAGAACTGAACTAGAACTGAACTAGAACTAGAACTGAACTAGAACTGAACTAGAACTAGAAATGAACTAGAACTAAACTAGAACTGAACTAGAACTGGACTAGAACTGGACTAGAACTGGACTAGAACTGAACTAGAACTGAACTAGAACTGAACTAGAACTGAACTAGAACTGAACTAGAACTGAACTAGAACTGAACTAGAACTGAACTAGAACTGAACTAGAACTGAACTAGAACTGAACTAGAACTGAACTAGAACTGAACTGGAACTGAACTAGAACTGAACTAGAACTGAACTAGAACTGAACTAGAACTGAACTAGAACTGAACTGGAACTAGAACTGAACTAGAACTGAACTAGAACTGAACTAGAACTGAACTAGAACTGAACTAGAACTGAACTAGAACTGAACTAGAACTGAACTAGAACTGAACTAGAACTGAACTAGAACTGAACTAGAACTGAACTAGAACTGAACTAGAACTGAACTAGAACTGAACTAGAACTGAACTAGAACTGAACTAGAACTGAACTAGAACTGAACTAGAACTGAACTAGAACTGAACTAGAACTGAACTAGAACTGAACTAGAACTGAACTAGAACTGAACTAGAACTGAACTAGAACTGAACTAGAACTGAACTAGAACTGAACTAGAACTGAACTAGAACTGAACTAGAACTGAACTAGAACTGAACTAGAACTGAACTAGAACTGAACTAGAACTGAACTAGAACTGAACTAGAACTGAACTAGAACTGAACTGAACTAGAACTGAACTAGAACTGAACTAGAACTGAACTAGAACTGAACTAGAACTGAACTAGAACTGAACTAGAACTGAACTAAACTGAACTAGAACTGAACTGAACTAGCTCTAAAATAGTACTGAACTTAATTAGAACTGAACCATTAAATGATACGCTTCCTTATATATATAATTAGTTTCCGTTAGGTCCTTAAACGATTATTTGCATACACTTTACTTAGAAGGAGAGAAAAGGCTACGATGATTGTACCAGGATATATTGAGTGTGTACTTTGTGTTTTATTTTGGTTTTATTTATTTGCTGTTTTCTTTTTCATTTCGACTTTAATTATTAAGTATACGTCGCAGTTGCGTCTAACTGCAGTAGCAGAATTTCGTTTGATATTATACAGGACCTTTTGAAAATGCAGTTGCCGAAAAAGGGGTTTTTTGTTTTAAGTACAATACGAATATAAAGTTTTCTGTTTTTACTTGTTTTTTTTTTTTTTTTCTTTGGTTGTTAAACATAAATACTGTTGTGTTTGTGACGAGGTATGTGTTGCAGTTCAACAAAATAAAAACCCAAATTTTTATTTTGGGTTTAAAACGTAAAATTTTTGGCAATTGTTTGTTTTATGTGAGAATGTGTGAGTATTGGTGATTACCACACACACATACAAATTGTTTGAGAGTGAGTAAAATATGTATGTATGTGTCCTGGCAAAATATATTGTATACATTTTGGTCTTCTTTATTTTTGATGTAATTTTTCGTTTTCTACTTTTTGCCTACATATTTTAAAATAAAAGTTCTTTTTGTTTTCTTACTTTTTTGGGAATATGTTTTTTTTTTTTTTTTTTTGAAACAGAAAATATATATTTTTTTTGTTTTCTTATTTTGTGTGTGTTTTTTCGAGCATGTCTCTCTCTATACGATTATATGAGGGTTACTCTACATAAACTTGTGTTATTTGATGATACACACATATAGCTTGGTATATCAAAATTTCCAAAATAAAAAGTAAAAATATAAATAAAAAATATATTTTCGTACAAACAAAAAATTATATAAAAATACATTCATGCATGCTTGCTTGCATATTTTTTGGCAGAAGACAGATAGTTGAAAGTGTCGATTATTAAAACTGAATTTTGAAAAAAGTATTATTATTATAACGAGCATATACTATAGTAAATTGCATGACATGATCATGCTTAGCTCCTATATCATTTACAGGATTCGAAGCTTATCTTCATTATCCAAAATCTCTTCAATAAATTACACACCATTCGATAACCTGTTTATGGTTTTGCTGGTGACAGGTAAAAAAAAATAATATGTTCCGATCCGATTATCTCAAATCTCGCAGGTGATCAGTCTTATAATGATCATACTATCTTTATCCAAAGTATTTCTGTATACTTATTATATAACAATTGGCTGTTGTGATCAGGATTTATTATCGCCTAGTATTTTCGGGATTCGCTTATCTTGATACGCCTGATCTTTTATCCGTTGTAGGTTTTAAACATTCCACTAAATCGTACAGACATTAAAAATCGAAACTTTTAAACATGGCAGTAGATGTAAACATTATTACAATGAATAACAGAGCGAACCGTTGTATTCAAGCTATACTCTCCCAGCAGCTACTGGATTCGCAGGTGATCTGTCGGATGTATTTCAATAAATCATACATCAATCTGTTGATGTGGTAAAGATCAGTGATCAACCAAAATCGAGTGTCGAACCGTCTAGCTTACCATTCAATGGATCGATGTTCCACGTTGAAATATTCATATGAAAAGTGATGTTTCTGCTAAGTTAAAATAGGAGCGGTTAGTTTTAAATATATGTCAAATCTATGATCGTTTTGATTACGAAACGCCTCAAAATTTCTACAGATTTTGTTTGAACATTACTCCTTGGAAGTTGTCAAAGCGTTGCAATTTAGGTGAAGGACACTAAGGTCAGATCTTATGGGGTATAAATATTCATGTTTAATGTCTCAGGCATTTCATGTAATTTTACTTCCCGATCGTATTATTATTCCCTAAAGGTTTTAGAGGACCACCATGATCGTTCCTTTGTTTCTGAACTATTGTGAGGTATCCATTACTTGTTTAGGATTACGAAAGGAAAAACGGAACTGATCACGGCACACATCATACAAATAGTCTATTCATGTAAAATTCTTAATACCCGCTAATATAAGATACCTAACGTAGATAAGTAAAATCGGAAACTTTACAATTATTTTGGAAGTTCGATTCTGAAAGTTTCACACCAAAGTTTCAAAGCCCAGACAATCAAAATTTGATTACGCTCCTATTCTATCTGATCGTTGCTTTTGCCGATAGTATTATCTTCTTGTTTAAATTTCGTCCACAGTTATGGAAAGAACTTTTAGGTCAAAATAACTCTCTAGAAGATGTCACTTTTCTGATCTAGCGGATATTTGTTTTATGTCCAAATATTGATTAAGAATATGAAATCCACCTTGCGCATTTTCATTCTCCGTTCGTTCAGTATCCTTTAAAGCATTTTTTTATGTGACTGATCAACAAATTGAAATCCCCGGTATATCCCCGGTATACCATGACTGATTCTTAGTTCCTGGCCTGTTAATTATCCATAATTTGTCTACCGTATTATGAAGCGGCCCATAAACTGATTATCGTAAGTTTGGCTTTTAATATAGTTTCTCTTATTCAACTCATGCAGTCCTCATCAACTTGTTTCTGAATAATTCCATTCTTTTAAGGTACAAACCTAGACAATCAAATAAAATTCGAATATTCTCCAACATACATGTATAAATGTACTTTCCGTAATTTGGTTTGATATTTCTGTCAATCGGTCTATCTATCTGTTCGGTACTGTTGGCAGTCGTTTTGTCTTTTTATGCACTCTACTGGCATAAAACAAATACATACATATACCAGTAGATAAAGTAAATGTATGTGAGAATTGTATCCTGTAAATGAATAAAATGTAATATACATATACTTACATACGTATGTATGTATGTATAAAATATTATTCCTTTTTACAAAATGCATTTGTTATTTATACATGTAGGTATTTTTTTTTTTCAGTTATAAGCACAAAAAAATTAAGAAAATGTACAAAGAATTCTACATTTATATGAAACATTTTTAACTTGGTTTGTTCTTTTTTTCGGCAATGTTTTGTCTTATTTTGGTAACAATTTTTATATATATATATCTATATGTAAGTGTACATATAGAAAAATATATAAAATACTTTTTTTCTCAATACGTTAGTAGCTAGGTGTGTGTGTGAGTATTTGTTTAAATAAAAAAGGATAATAGACCAGAGGCAGTAGCAAGTATTTGTATGTATTTGCTGCATTCATATATGCATACTTATGTTTATTTTCGGGAGTATACTTTTGGGGGGAGTTTGGAGTTTTTTTTACGTTTTCTTTGCTTCTTTTACTTAATACGTATTTTTTACTTCACTTTTTTTTTTGGCAATAAAATTGAGGTTTGAGTTGGTTTTTAATGGGAAGTAGTAGACTAGAGTGACTGCATGTTGACTGACGAAAAGTAAAAGGGAGTGTTGGGTGTTGTGGATGTTTGCTGTTATGCTGTGCAGTGTGGGTACATTTGTGCGTCTGTTTGTGGCATGATGGCAAAGGTGGTTATTTACCGTGTTTGGTGCATTTGATGTGGTATTTATTGATTTCTATTTTATTTTCTTTTAAAATATATATTTTTTTCGCAATATTTTTTTTTTTTTATATTTTTGCCAAAAAAAAGTAGATTTGGAGGAAAAAATTTGGTTTTATTTGATATTTCACATTGCATTGGTGATAAAGTACAGTTGAGTTTTAAATACAAATAATAATTCTTTTGAAAGATTTCTTTTTTGAGCGGTATGTTGCAGGAAAATAATATTGAAATGTAAATGTAAATTTAATGAATTTTTTCAATTAAATATTATGCAAATATTTTCTATACTAAAATAGAGAATGATTTTGGACTTGATACAGGTTTACTATACTTATTTGCTGATCTTACCAAGGCATGGTGGCAGTGGTTGTAAACTGGTATGATCATTATGACAATGAATGAACACAGCAAACCCTGGTAGCAACTAGTGGATTCACAAATGATGACTCGAATACCTATCAAAATATCATTGCAGAGATACTTAATGTCTAAAATTTTTGCTATAATATGGTAGAGAATGACTTTGGACAGGTTTACTATTTGCTGATCTTGTTTATCTGTCTTACAAGGATGAAGGAGACCAATAATGAGACAGAGATCAGTAGTGGAAGATATCGATATCCTAAGTTAGAATCTCCCAGCAACTACTGTATTCGTATTACAGAGATATTTAATGTCTGTAATACGAACTGTCCTTTATCTACCTTACAAGGAGGAAAGAGACCAATAATATTAACATAGAATTGAGACAGAGATCAGTACTGAAAGATATCGATATCCTAAGTAGAATGAATTGAAGTTTTTTAAATATATACCGAATTACTTACAAGTTTCGCAACTGATCATTCTTATACCGAATTAATGACAACTATCTAAAACACTACACTAACAACATGTCTGATTAATATCGACATTAACCATTTTTCACCAAAAAGAATGATTAGAAGAGATCGAGATTCCAAGTAGGATATTCCCGGGGGCATAAAACCACCATCTGGTCTCATTACAATCCCAGGGAAAATAGATGCTACCAATACTTCTAGTCTACCGGGACTATAAACTGTTGATGATCAAATGTATCCTCGGTCTTACTTTAGAAAAATTTGACATGGGGTCTAATCAGAGAACCACATAATCTGTTACCACGGCAACCGGTGAGTCGTCTAATAAGATCTTTCTAAGGTTGTTCCAAAAGCAAGAACTTCAGCAATTGGCATTGGACATGAATCGCTAATTATTATCCCAACTATTACAATGAATAACAGAGCAAGCAAGATCTGATCTCCTGGCACTTACTGGGTTCGCAGGTGCTCATTATATACCGATCATATTAGTACTTCATCAACAACTAACGACAACCACCATCTTGGTGTTATTACAATACCTCTAGTCTACCGGAACTATTATACATTTTATCATCACCAGTTTGGTGTATATATGTAAAATGTATCCTCGGTCTTACATTGGAAAGATTTTACATGCGGTCGAACCACATCAGTTACCACGTGAACCAGTGTGTAGTCTAATAAGATCTTCCTAAGGTTGTTCCAAAAGCAAGAACTTCAGCAATTGGCAGTGGACATAAATCGCAGATTATTATTACAATGAATAACAGCGCAAGCAAGATCTGATCTCCTGGCACATACTCAGTTCTCAAGTGATCATTCTTATACCGATCATACCAGCACTTCTACAACAACTAACGACAAGTAGCTAACAACACTTTACCAACAAATTGTATGACTAATGGCGTTATTTAACATTTTCCTCCAAAAATGCACTATTGCCTCAAAAAAAAAAAAAAAAAAAAACAAGGAAATTTATCTATCAAATGTCTCTCTAAAAAAAAAGAAACTTGTTAATTTTTACACAATTTACTTAAGACATTTTTTTTCATCGTTTACACTTGAATTACAATTTTTTATAAAGTTTATTAAAAATAATAATGTAAAATTTAGTCGTATAAATTAGTTGCACTTATATACATTTTTAGTTGCACAGCAAAATGCTAAAAAAAGTAAAATTTTTTTTCTCCTTTGAGTTAATTAATATTAATTAGACTGACTGTTTAATTAATCATGTTATGGCCAACTTTTCTATTTTTACATTTTAATCGTCTTGTCTTAAGTAAGAAATCTAGTTACGAGTATAATATTTTTTTTTTATTGTATATAGATTGGGTGGAACAAAAACCTACAGCCAAAAGACAATGTTCTTAATAAAATATGTATAATTTTGTAATTTTTAAATAAAATAAATTTTCTTACTTGTACGAACAAATTTTTTGTAGTAACATACAGACATGTTTATTTTATTTAAAATTTATTTTAAATCATTAGTTTAACAAACTTAACTTGTTAAAAGTTGTTAAAGATTTTTTTTAAGGAAAACATAATTGTCTGTTTATAATGGAGCAGATCACGGAGAGATTTGTTGATAATGATAGATGAGCATTTGTGGAATAAGGAAGTTCAATAGAATTTTGATTTAGACAGCACTTAAGTGAACGATAAAATGCAACTGTGATCAGTGAAGTTATCACTCTGCACAAGTACAATGTCTTTTCATTAAGAACAATGAAATGGTGGAAGCGATGACGTAAAATAACACGCTATATCCAATTTTACATGTCTTGAATTCACAAATTGGCCAGAATAGTCGGATTTTCAAATAAGATAGCCTGAAGCTCCTCTAAAGTTCTTTGCTAATTGACATAGACCAGCGATTGCAAGTAAACTCAAGTGTAAAGGGCTTGAATCGCACGTTCGCTCGTAGAAGTTCTAGAAGCCTGCATTTTTCGATAATTAAATGACATTTGTAAAAGTATTGCTAAGGCAATTGCACTTCTATTCGAGAAATATCAAAAAAAAAAACAATATGCAAATTTTGGGTTCCAACAGTACCACTTTAGTCAAGACACTGCAATCGGAGCCGATTTAGACAAATGAAGAGCTTGCAAAGAAAACAGTGAAACGTGTGAAATCTTTTCTCGTCGAAATTGGATCCAAATATCTTGAAAATAATTATACCAAAAATTACATCCCTCAAAAGGTAAGTCCTTTCGACAAAAAATGTTTAATGAAAAGAAGCGTACAACAAGGCCGTTAGCGGTCTAAGTGTATTTCTACCATTCTGATGCATAATCCGTTCAAAATCTAAGCTATATTCTTGGTCGGCAATGCTTTAAATCATTTCAAAATCACACATTTATATTCCTGCTCTATGCATTTATTTCTATAACATTTATCCAGCACAAGATCATATAAGAGTTGCTGCGGATCCAAATTAATGGACGAATCTGTTCAAATTAGCACAATACAAATGATATATCTCTCAGGAACAGTGATTGGAAATAGGTTTCTGAACATCGAACGACAAACTCGTTTCATAGATTACTACAAAAGGCCTTTCGACAAAAAATGTTTAATGAAAAGGAGCGCAAAACTGGGCCACTAGCGGTCTAAGTGTATTTCTTCCAATATACACGCCATCCTTTCAAAACATAAGCCCAAATCATAGATTTTTATTCCTGATCTATTAATTTATTTCTATAACATTTATCCGGCACAAGATCGTAAAAGCTGCGGATCCAAAATAATGGTTGCCTTAAAAACGAATGACTGCTAATGATGGAAAAGAGAGAGAGACACTGCTATCTTATTTTAGATCTTTTGTGCAGCCCGTGGATTCACCATAACAGGTTTAATTCACGTATGAAAATTACGAGTTTGATTGGTGAGAGTTTGAATATATCTTTGGGGGCTAGTGATGCAGCAACTAAGATTCTTTCTGTGTTGAAAAATTGCACAATATGTGTTCAGAGGTTTTCTCCTGATAGCCGCAAAATATGCATAGCTTCAATATGGCGTTTCTTGCAATGAATTGATGGTATCTGAGACCACAGTGTCCCGTGAGTAGTCCCATTAGTATTCTGAGATGACTTTTTTTAAACGATAGCACCTTTTGGGATTTCCCCTTGATGACAATTTGGCGAGCAAATTCTGATTCGTGGGTCGATTCGCATTTTTATCTGACGTATCCTTGTCGGATACCAATGAATGGTTCAAAGCCGATAAGATGGGCGTTAAGCGCCTCTATTTGCTAAGAAATCTGCCCGTTCGTTGATGATCTTCATGGCTGGGTATCCAACATAATATTAATTCGTTAATGTTTACCCAGTACCTTCAGTGATGTCACACAGTCCTCCTGACAGCCACAAAATCTACATAGCTTTGATATGGCGTTTCCTGGAATGAATTGATGATATCTGAGACCACAGTGTCCCGTGAGTAGTCCCATTATATTTCCCCTTGATAGCGTAATTAAGCGTTTTGGCTGTCTAAGCTCTGTTGTAGCTTTTCAATGGCGAGGAAATTCCGATTCGGCCCACGATTCGCATCTTTGTCTGACGTATCCTTGTGGGATACCAATGAATGGTTCAGGGCCGATAAGTGAGCTCCTCTATTTGCTAAGCAATCTGCCCGTTCGTTGATGATC
The DNA here is from genome assembly GCF_015586225.1 of Lucilia sericata. NCBI lineage: Eukaryota > Metazoa > Arthropoda > Insecta > Diptera > Calliphoridae > Lucilia > Lucilia sericata. The sequence goes on from NW_023994307.1 coordinate 150,331, forward strand.
TTCATGGCCGGGTATCCAACATAATATTAATTTGTTATGTTTACCCAGTTTGCTCAGTGATATCACACAGTCCATAACAACACCCGACCTAACTTCATACGAGAGTAAGGCCTTGAGCGCTGCTTGGCTGTCTGACATTATGCAAATAAAACACAACAAGTTCCTTTATGATCGTGAAACTTTTTTTGCTTTCTCCTAATTTCCAAGTTCTACTAGTGTATATGACCTGCGAAGAGAGCTCTATAGAAGGGAAAATCGTTGGTTGCCTTGCAAGTCTTTTAAGTCTGAATATAGACATTTACAGTTTAGTATATGCTCAAGAGATTTGATTTAATTTTTACACTAAAAGGTATAGGCACTAAAAGGTATATGGAGGCAAATAGAGATTAAAATATTCGTGTCGTACCAAAAAATTGTAGAGTTTTGAATAGATTTACATAAAAAATAATCCAAGTAAGTAACCGCCTTAAAAGAATTTGAAAGAGTGTAATAATATAATGAGAATTTCAAAGAATCTGCCTAGGATTTTTATGAATTTTCGTCGGATTAAAAGTTTATGACTAAATGGAAATCTTCTAGTATTACTTTTCGGTATAGAGCCTATCTAATGGTTCCTTAGACGAGTAACCAACAACTTTGGACTTCATGGTGGATCAAACAACAACAGCGTTACTGAAAACCATTAAAATATAAAGGCCGTTAATTTAAAAACTTTTTGGGTTTCGAAGGCAAATACATTTTGTTCTAAGGAATTCGATAAATGTGGGACCTTTTTCATTCAAATTTTCTGAACACCCTTTTGCGATCAGTTTAGCTCTATTTGCTTAAACTGATCGCGGAAAAAACTCTTTTATATATGTAATTGAATTTTTTCTCTCAGTGTATAAATTTAATTCTAAACGACGACGACTCACTGATATGTGTATATTAGTATTGTATATATATTTTTTTATAATAAATTGTTATAAATAATAAAACAGCAACAACAATAAACACACAAAATAAATAAAAAACTGAATCAAATACTTTGCACATGAAATTAACACGCAATTTTTTTTTTTTTTTTTTTAGACAACAAGTCAAGTTACACATAAAAATATGATTAAAATTAATGAAAAATTGTGTAGAGAACCAGAAAACAATGACTTGATTTACAAGGGAATCGGAGGATTTCTATTCTGCTTTTTTTTTTTTTTGCAAAATTTTATAATAAATTTAAACAAGACAAAGAAAATGGTTTAAAAAAAAAAAGAGTAGTGTAGTGAATAGAAAAAAATGCAGCAGTAATAAAAATCTATATACAGTGGACGTCCACTAGTACGAATTATATAGTGTCAGGCCCTTTCGTAATACCGAAAAATTCGTATTATTGAACAACACATTTTGTATGTTTAAATTCAAATAATACACATAAAATATTGGATTTTATTTATTTTTGTTTTATTTTTCATGAAAAATTACATAACGGAACAAAATATAATAAATGTGTATTATTTTAAATAAATTTCTTGTACATAAACAGGCATAAAAGGGACATATTTACGTATATGAATTGTTAATTTTGAAAGTATCGTGAGTCCAATGGTTGAAATGAGATATATGTAGAAGGTTTTAAATTTTAATGTTTTTAAAAAGATGTGTGCCAAAGACAATTTGCAATTTACATATGTGTTCTAAAATGTATTAAAATGTTCAGATTACATAAAACTTTTATTAGAAACTTGAATGGAATATACCACAATTCTCTAATTTATAATTTTCTCTTAAAAATTAGAATAGTTATCCTTAAACCCATTGTTTGGAATGTGGAGTCACACTACTTTCAAAATTAACAGTTCATACATACATATGTATATAAATATCATTTTACTTATTAAAAAATCCATCATTTAACATCGATGTTTATTACATTGTAAAATGATTTTTACGGCTTTTTCAATAACAGCGCTTTTGAGGCTTCAATATTGTTCTCAGCAGAGTTATTGTCGGGAACTAATAAAATACTTTCCTCATTGGCGTTATCATCCAATTTAATTTCTTCTCTTGGGTCATCAAAATTCCAATAAAATAAATTAATAACACTAAATAATTGTTGATTTGTAAATATACATGCAGTAAATTGTATGTATAGGATTTTTAAAAATACAAAACACTTGTAATAAATACAAAAAAACTTCAAAATTACTGAGCTTAAGGTGAATGATACCGAAATAATAAAATAAAAACATAATAAAAACTTCATTCATACGTAAATAAAACCAAAATTCCCATAAAAAATGCGTTATTCGTACTATCGAACAGAAAAATTGTGACTTTATTCGTACTATAGAGTAGACAATGCAACAATTTTGCCATTCGTATTATTGGATATTCGTAATAAAGAGTATACGTACTATTGGACGTCCACTGTAATGTTGTATTTAATTAAAAATTCATTAAAAAGTTTTTCTTTATATATTTATTTTTGTTCTTTAATCTTGAACAATAAAACTAATAAAAAAGAAAAACTTGACATTTATTAATACATATTTTAAACTAAAAAAATATATAGAAAGAAAAAAAGAATTAATAAAACAACTTACCGCTTTTTGTTTTAAATACACTTTTGAAATACAATTTGTCTTCGGTTGGTTAATGAATTCGCCAAAATTTCCATAATTTTTTTTTTTTTTGTTGTTAAAATTCCGTGATTTTAATAAAATTGTTTAATTTTGTTTTTTTTTTATTATAAAATCCCAAACTTTTTTAATTTTTGATTTAGAAAAAAATGTTGTGTTTTTTTTTTGGTTTTTACTAGAGCCTTGTATGTTTTTGGAAAACAAAAAAATTAATATTGACGAAAGTTGAAAATTTTTAGTTTGAAAATTTGTAATTTTGTTGTATTTTGAATAAAATTATAAATTATTTAGTTGCTGCTTGCTGCACAAGTTTTGCTGTTGCTGGTTGCTGAACTAAAAAAATAAATTATTAAAACAGGGCTCTAGTTTATTTAATTATTTTAAATAATTTTAACGTTAAGTTTTTGCTTGAATTAAATAAAAAATTAACATTTATTTAATATGGTTGAGTTTTAATTTTTGTTAAGAGTATTTTTAACTTTTGAGTGGGAAACTTTTGAATTCTAGTATTTTATAAATACGTAATGTAATTGCATTTATTTTTCGAATTACTATCACCTTTCTTTTGTGGCGAATTTTACAGTTTTTTCAAGTTAACAATTTCGCAGTATTTCGAATAAATCTGTAACGAGAAGAAAATAGTGTAATAAGTATATTTAATCAAGTGTTTTTTTCCAATTTATAAATAAAATATTAAAAATTTGTTTAATAAACATTTTCTTTTGTCTTTTCAAACTTAAGAAAGACTTCAGCGTTGCATAGAAATCAAAGTTATTCAAAAACTTATTCACGTTTAAAATAAAATTAAATTGTTAATTTTGAAAAAAAAAATATGAACTTTTGCAAAAAAATTTTTGCGACGGTATTTTGATTATAGAAATTAAAAATTGCTCAAACAATTTCTTAGATTTGAAGAAATAGAGACATACCCAACAACTTAGTTTTTAGTGACTACTACATACCTTCTGCATTACTTAGAAGGAGTATAGTAATAACTTACAAATCTATATAAATAAAAGAGTAATACATTTTTCAAGAACTACATCACCTTATAGGACAAAATTTCAAATGTACATACATATGTCTCAGGGATTGTAAGAAGTGTTCTTTTAAAGTTTTAAATTTGTCCTACAGATGTCGTCGAAGTTTAAATTTTCAAGACCTCAAGTATGCCAAAGGGTTAATTTTTATAGAAATATGATTGTTGGATTTCTAGATCCCTACGCTGAAGAGGATCAAGAACATAATGTGCTAAGTTAGGAGCAATCCGAAAAATAGCTTCGAAGTTTTAATTCTTAGGATCTCAAGTACGGCGAAGGGTTAATTTTTATACAAATTTTATTCATGGATTTCTAGATACCTAGATCAAGAACAAAATATACAAAGTTACGAGCAGTTTTATTCGGGAAAATAGTACCTCTTTTAGGAATTCTAATCAAATATTCTACAGTATTTCTATATTGAAAGTGTCACTGGGTCCATAGATATTATGACACTTTCAAAACAGCCATAATGTCCATGGACACTATGATATGACACCCTGAAGTTCATACGCTTGAAAAACAAACCAAAATTTTATAAAAAGAAGAACATGGATCACTTTGGACTTATTTGAAACAAGTAACTGCAATCGACTTTGTTCGATTTGAGTACAGATTTATAGGGGCCTACAATTCGACACCGTTTTATATAGATTTGAGTACTGATTTATAGGGACTCTTCCTCTTAAATGCCAACGAACAATTTCCAATGATGGCAGCTTTGTGAGTAGATGTTCGACATTTCTCAAATATGAATGAAGTTTTTTGACAGTTTGAACCGTTGGTCCATGTTACTAAATCAGCAGAAGTTGTATGCTTCAAAAACATTTGCAAATTATTCAATTTGTTTTATCGAACTTCATGTTCTATCTGCTTTCGTTCAATGAACCCATCCAACAAGTTGGATAGACGATCTAAAGTGGTTACGTACTCTTTAGACATTTTTCTTTAGGATTCACTAAATCCCTAATGCCACAGCTATAGAAGAAGTCACCATTGCATGCGAGGTTCCTAATATTTCGGCTCGCATTATGAAATATTGCCCTCTACAGCATGTGTTCTCTCGAGCCAGCGATTCCCAGTGGGATATTCGAAAAAATTGCATCATTAGCCTTTCATTTGAAATATAAATCTTTTACAAAAATAATCTTTATAAAAAGATTATTCGAATTAATAAACTGCTGGCGAAAAACACAACTCGATATTCTCGTAGTCTGCAAAACGTTACAACTTTTATAAATCGTGAACAAAATAAAGCGATTATAAGAACCCGAGGATTAAAGTAAACTTCTCTAAAGGATTATGCTACGATTACTAAAAATAAAAGTGAATACGAGAACTTTTCAAACTTTAGGATAAAATATCTGAAAAACTAGACCTGGTTTTGAATTGATTGTCCTGCTATTAGATAGATCTTGGATTATAAAAAGCAGGCGCTAGTCCAGACAATATATACTTTTTCTATAGATTAGAGGTTTATGATATTAAATTAAAATAAAAATTCGAACTTATCGGATATAGTGTAAAATGTGAGTTATTAAAATTTTTAGCATAAGATATCTCGAAAATCTGAAAATAGTAGTCATTTTGAATCATTTTATCTTTCTAACTTATGTTGTATTATAAAAAAAACTTTGAACATATGAAAGTACTAAGTACTAAAGAATCCCAGTTACATTATAATTGTGAATTAATCTTATTATATTTGTATATTTTCCAACTAAATTGTTTTAATATTAATTTTTACCCATTTATTATCGTTATGTCCACTGAGAGTACTGTTCTTTGCAGAATAAACACTTGCTCATAATTATTTTTTTCTACTGGATTATACAAGACCGTCGTTATTTAAGCTTGATTCACTATAATGAAACCCTATTGTAGACAAAATGTCTTTGTTTATAAGATTTTTCAATATTTTGCAAATTTAAAAAAAAGACAATACTTTTTTAGAGAAAAAGAAGGGATATATTTCTTTATTATGTTAATAACACATCGTAGTATCGGTAGTAGACACATTCATATCCTTTATAAGAATCTTTAATTATCTAACAAGTCTGTCCGTCTGTCTGCCTGTTAAAAACACTATAGGACTTCAACGAAAGATCTGTCAAAGGTTTGAAATTTTACACAATTTTTTTCTAATTTGGATGTTTCAACTATTGGATGATCTCTTTCACTTTACTTTTTCACTAGTAATTCTAGCACTAAAACTCTTTAAGAACCTTAAGTTCAAGTTATTTCTTTTTTCAAAATTTTAAAAAATATCATAATTTTTTATTAAACGTTTTTGCGATGGAGATCCTTTAAGTCAAAGTCAAAAATCAAACGGAAAATTTAAAACAACAAACAATTTCTATTGAATTTTCCACGCTTAATGAAAGTCACGAATTTGACGCTTAACAATTATGCGATCTCTTACACTCCATTTTTTCACTAATTAAGGTCAACTATTTGCTAGAGTAAAAAAACTGTTTAAGAATTTTAAGTTTATACATTCCAAGACCTTATTTATATAGTGTGGCCTCCGGTGGGTTAGTGTTTAGTATTATAGTCTGTTAAACTGGAGGTTGTGAGTTCGATTCCCATCTGAGTTACTGGTAAATGAGAGCATAACGGTCCTGATAGAGTATTTATATATGTAGATCCTCTTTTCAAACTAAATAACTAACTAAGTCCTTATAAGAATCTAAAACGATTTAGCAAGACTAACCGTTCGTCCGTCTGTCCATCCGTCTGTCTGTTGAAAACACTATAGGTTCTAAGCGAAAGGTTTGCTAGAGGTTTAAAAATATTCCAAATTTTTTTCTATTAAATTATTTTTTTACGAATACGACACCTAATCATTGGCGGATGTTATGTTAAAATCAATTGTACCTCCTCTTTTCAAACAAAATAACTAAGTCCTGACCGTTCGTCCGTCTGTCTGTCTGTTGAAAACACTATAATAGGATATAAGCGAAAGGTCTGCTAGAGACTTAAAAATATTCAAAATTTTTTTTTATTAAATTATTTTTTTTACGAATATGACACTTAATCATTGGCGGATCACTTCCACTTGACTTTTTCACTTGTTGTGATAAATTTAATGATTCCAGTATTAGAACTCTTTAAAAGCCTTATGTTTAACTCAATTGTACATCCTCTTTTCAAACAAAATAACTAACTAGGTCCTTATAAGAATCTAAAACGATCTAGCATGTCTGACCGTTCGTCCGTCTGTCCATCCGCTCTAAACGAAAGGTGTGCTAGAGTTTTGAAAATGTTCCAATTTTTTTTCTATTAAATTATTCTTTTACGAATTTGACACCTAATCATTGGCGGATCACTTCCACTTGACTTTTTCACTTGTTGTGATAAATTTTATGATTCCAGTATTAGAACTCTTTAATAGCCTTAAGCCTCTTTTCAAACAAAATAACTACCTAGGTCCTTATAAGAATCTAAAACGATCTAGCATGTCTGACCGTTCGTCCGTCTGTCCATCCGCTCTAAACGAAAGGTCTGCTAGAGTTTTAAAAATGTTCCAAATTTTTTCTATTAAATTATTCTTTTACGAATTTGACGCCTAATTATTGGCGGATCACTTTTTCACTTGGTCTGATAAATTTTATGATTCCACTATTAGAACTCTTTAAAAACCTTAAGTTTAACTCAATTTCTGTTTTATTAAATTCTTAAATTAAATTCTTTTAGAGAGTTTTTGTTTTGAAAATTATTTTTAATGGATTTATTTTCTCTTTTAATTTTTTAATAAAAAAAAAATTCTTAAAAATATTTAATTCCTCTATTATAAGTTTTTCAACACCCACCTTAAACAATTTTGTTTCTATTTTTTTGTTTAAATAATTGACTCTGGTGGCGAAATATTTTTTTTTTTTTTTACTTTTAATTTCAAAACTTTTTTTTCACTCCTTTTGCCAGTGTTTGTCTTTTTGCAAGTTTATCAATCCAACCCGTTGCAATGAAATGTTGTTTCTTTATAAAAGTTAAAGATGAGATGATATTATCAATTTGTTTTAAAGAAAATTAATACTTGTTTTTCTTAAAAAACTTTTTTTTTTGTTACTGTTGTGTGGGACATTTAACTGAACTGAAAAAAAAAACTTAATACTTTGCACTTGTCCGGCATTTAAAACAAGAAACTAGAAGAGAATGAAAACCGATAGAAATATTTTATTGGTTTGAATTGTATGTGAAAATGAATTTTGTTGTTTAACACGCGCGCGTTTACATGGAAATTTATTTTGGATTTATTTGATGAAATGCATAAAAAAATTTCATGTTTTATTAGGTATTTTTTTGTTGTTGCTTTAATTTGCTTTCTTTCTTTTTGCTTTTTATTTATTTTATTATAGATTTTCAAAATCAACACAAAAAAGAAAAAGGTAAAAATTTTGTTGTTTTTTTTTGTATTTTTTATAATAAATTTTTTTTGTTATATTTTTGGCCGGTGCAAGCGTAACAAACGAACGTATGAAAGTATCTGCAAGAACTGCAGGCTTAACGCAATTTCAATCTCTGTGAAGGTCCCCAAACTTTTTTGTATGTGTATTGAGTAGATGTGTGTGTGTGTGTGTGTGAAGTTGCAAAAGCGCAGCACAAAACCCTCACATGTTTTGTTCATATTGTACTCTGTTGGTTTTATACACAACAATAACAACAAAATAAATAAGCAAACATTATGCAGCCCAGTCTGTTAGGCTGAGTGCATGCGAAAAGCTGCAACATTATGCAGACTCAAACCCACAAAATACAACAATAATAATAATGTGTGCAGCAAGCTCCCTTCCGACTTGAAAAAGGAATAAATGAAATTCCTTAAAAAAAAAAACAAATTCTCTTAAAATTTTTAAAAGAGTATAAAAACAAAACTCTTAATAATTGAGTGCCCCCCGACAATATACAATCAAAACAAAACCATAAAAACAATGTTTATGCAGACAAATACAATTTTGGGGGGCTCATCTTTTTTTATATATTTGCCTCCATAGAAAAACACAGAGAGAGTAAGTGTTCGAATGTGTGTGTGTGTGATTAAGTGCATGCATGCCTCATTTAAAGTGGGTGGCTTGGCCTTTAAACAAAAAAGTTTCATTAAGTGGGGGGCTTCTTCTGCTGTTGAGTGAGTGTGTTTGTAAAAGTTTGCTGCAGCAAGTGCGTTTTCTTGACAATCAGCTGCTTTTAATTTTTTTGTTGTTGCCATTTTTTTCTTTTAATTTCTTGGCTGCACATTATGTTTTTTTCAGTTGCTTTGTAAATTTTCTTTTTAGCCATGTGTGGTTGTCTAGAGTTTGAGCTTTTTTTATTGTTTTGTCTTTATTTGAAAAAACAACATGAAAAAAACTTTTCTTAAGTGTCATGTTTAGATCCTTATACGTTTTGGTTTTATTTCTTTTTTTTTGTCCATGTAAAACGCATTCATTTATAGACATTTTGATTTTATTGGTCAATTTTTTGGGGGTAGAGTTATACTCACTAAATGCAGTACAATATTAATCAATAAAATTCTTCCCATTTTTCGATAGAATTGAATATTTATTAGGAATATTGATAAAAAAAAGTTTCTATATTATATTATTAAAATAAAATAACTTTAACGCAGATTTAAAAAAGTATAAAATAAGGTGTGAGTCAGAAAAAAACGCACTTTTCTAACCCAAATGTATCCCTGGTCTAACAAAGTTAACATAGGTCTTTTCTAAATCATTAATTTCGGTCAAAATTGATTCCGATAAAAAAAGTTTATGAACTTAAAACTTTTCAATATAGACTTTGAAAAAAAAAAAACGCAACAGATCGGAGAGTGTATCGTCGTCACACTATGTCAAAAGGCAAGAAACAGTATAAAGAAATATAAGAAAGACTGAATCGGGAAGAAAAAGGTTTAAGTCAAAATAAGTCCAAGAAATGTTTCGAAGACCACCAAAGACTTCCAGCTTGTAGAGTTAAATGCTGAGATTCTGTTATGAGCAGATCCAAAGTTGGGTTAAAGTTGTACAAACTTCTGAAAGTTCCAGATCTATTCTAGCGAAAAAATTAAGGTCAAAAAATACAATGGTTGTGTAATGGTAGATGAAACTTATGTACTGGTAGATCTTTCACAACTTCCGAGTCATGATTTTTATGTGGCTGTTGAATGTTCCAGAATAATACAAACTTCCACAAGATGTGGCAAGTCATTTGCAGTTGTGGTAAAAGAAGCCAATCATGTGTGAAATAATGATCAATAAACATAGAAATATATGTTATGAAGTGTCTAAAAATAAGGGTGTTTACCTATCTTTAAACAGCTCAGAGTGTCTTCATATTTCTGGACGGATTTGGCAACATGTCACTAAGGGAAAAAGGCTCCTAAGTGGTATTTAAGCAATCGCAGGATAAAGCTAATAAAATCTCTATTCACTACTTCTTCATATTTTAACACGGTGATGACATTGGAGGCAAGTGTTTAACACGCTTGCTTACAAATAAGGAGTTAAAGAAGTCCCCGCAGTTTCGCTTACAAAGAAGTTGTTGATTAAGTTGTTTTGTTATTAATAATAAATTTAATTTTGTTTTCTTTTTTGTAACTAACTTGTAATCAAATGAAATGTGCAAACCGAAATAAGGTACTTCTATATAAGATTAAAAGAAAGTCTATGCTATAGTACTTATAAGTAATGCAGACGGTAAGCAGTTCCCATTGGAAAGTAATACATGCTGGGATAACGAAAATGTTATACCACGATAGGCAAATCGACAAAATGGTCCAGAACTTTGGTCTGTGAAAAAGTGTTGGACTCTTGTAAAAAAAAATAATTAAAAAACACACAGGAACACCTAGACATGTCAGACTTTAAGCGTCAGTGCACCATTTCGTCCAAAAATGATGGGAAGAATAATTTCCGAATGCCAAACTATGAATATTTTTCAAAATATTTAAAATCGACCTAATAGTTTTCGAGATATCGCCCACTATTTTTCTGGTGTTGTTTAAGATGGAAACTCTTCACTCAAAAACTCTTCTCGAAATGAAGGTACCCAAATAAATGTCTGCACCTGGACTTGACAGTTTAATATATAATTTTATACTTCTATTACACATTAAAAAAGGAAGCTAAAGATCGTATTTTTGAACACTCTACTATCGTTTAAAATACTGCAAATACGAAAAGAAATCCACAAACACCTACCTCCGGCGGTACTGAAGACGAAACTGAAGCACAAACAAATACCTTACCTTAATAAGAGAATTCTGTGTACCGATTAATGCGATGGACTAGTAATTTCAATAATAACCAAAGTGGTTTACTGGAATTCACAGAAAATGGAGAAACCTTCTAGGTGCCCAATAGTAGACATTAAACAATTGAAAAAATGCGAAAGCCTCTCACATGGTTCTCCGAAAAAAAATCGCTTCCCAGATTTCAATCCATTTTTTGTGCATAATTAAAAAAAATCGTTCAGTCGCATTATAATTCCCATTAAGATAAGAATATTTTTGCAAAAATAGTTCTTGTCGAATGATATCAATATATTTATAACAATTTATTTGTATTGAAGATTTTTTGAATTCTGAAATCAAGTACGAGTTTAAAATAAGAACATTGTTAGATCACTTTGACTCAAAAAAAAAAAGAATACTCAGTATACGCAAGTATTTTAAACTTGATTTTAATAAGTCGAAATAATAACGAAATTTTCAATTCTTCTTTAAAGATTCTTCAGATGATAGTTGCTTCGTGACAAATTCAAATCGACACAACGGAAGGCCAATTCACAGACACATATGTCACTTATTGGTTCAATATAATGGAGATTTGTTTTTTTTTTTCACCAGAATATGTTTTTTTCACCAGAACTAGGATTATAACCAAAATTAGAATATATTACTACGTGGTAGCCAATAATGTTCTAATGGGGAAAACATTAGGGTCATAAACGAGCAAAAGGATAGTATAGAACTTGGTTTTGCAGCTTTTTGTCGAGATACGAGTATATTGAACATAATTATGAACTTAAAGGCCCTATTCGGGGGGGGTTCAGTTGTATGGAGGCTAGGTCCAATATTGGACCGATGCTACCCATTTTTAATAGGATTCGTCTCTAGTATAATAGAAGATCATGTGCAAAATTTCATTGAATTATCTTCAAAATTTCGACCTGTACTTTGATTACAAGGTTTACAAGCCCTTTTCGGGGGTCCAGTTGTATGGCGGCTAGGTGAAATAATGGACCGATAATGGACTGAGACAATAGAAGATCATGTACCAAATTTCATTGAATTATCTTAAAAAATGCGACCTGTAGTTTGATTACAAGGTTTACATGGACGGACGGACAGAGCTAAATCAGAAAATGATTCTAAGCCGATTGGTATACTTTAAGGTGGATATAGGACCAATATTACTGTGCGTTACAAAATCTTGAAAATCTTAAATTTTTTCTTGAAAATCTTCATTTTGTACCGAGAAAACTTTTTGGGGAAATCAAAGTTCTTAAAAAAAAAACTCCTAAATATTAATATAAACCTCAAGAAATTCTTATCGAAATGGCTGATATATCTATAATTATCCCGTTAGTTTCAATTATATTGATGGATTATAAATAACATATATAAATTACTAATTTTACAACTGAAATTTATTTCAAATACTCCAATTTTAAATCATAATTTTGCAAAGAAAGAGGGCTTTGCATTTAGAAATAAAATTAGTTTTGTACAAAATGTATATTAAAGCAAGTAAGAAATTATAGTCGGTCGAGACCGACCATATAATACCCTACACCTGTTACAAAAATGAAATGTGATTTTGTTTTTATAATAAAGCATTGTAGTTGAATTGTACCTTGCCTCAGAAATACTTAAGCCATTTATTGTTGAATAAAATTGTGGACATTAAATCAAATTTCGAAGAGGGATTTGTATAGGTGCTATGGTCAAATGAGACCCTATAATTATAAAATTCATGAGAGCCATCAAGGCTAGTATAGCACTTGGTTTTGCAGCTTTTTGTAGAGATACGAGTATATTAAATATAATTATGAATTTAAAAGCAATATTCGTGGGGTTGGGGGCTAGGTGAAATAATGGACCGATGTTAACCATTTTCAATAGGCTTTGTCTCCGGTACCATAGAAGATCATGTGCCAAATTTCATTGAACTATCATCAAAATTGCGACCTGTAGTTTGATTACAACGTTTACAAGCCCTGTTCAGGGGTTCAGCTGTATGGGGGCTAGGTGAAATAATGGACCGATCTTAACCATTTTCAATAGGCTTCGTTCCTGGGACAATAGAAGATCATGTACCAAATTTCATTAAATTATCTTGAAAATTGCGACCTGTAGTTTGATTACAAGGTTTACATGGACGGACGGACAGAGCTAAATCAGAAAATAATTCTAAGCCGATTGGTATACTTTAAGGTGGATATAGGACCAATATTACTGTGCGTTACAAACATCATCACAAACCCAATATTCCCTCCCCACTAAAGTGGTGTAGGGTATAAAATATGTATTTTCATTAAAATCAAAGATAGATATTCTATGATTAATATTTGACATACAATTTAGAAAAAATAATTCCTCTGTTTGAATTACTAAAATTTATAGAGTCCGAGTATTTATAGTTGTTGCCATGTTTCTAATTTTTGCCTCTTCATCCGCCATTTTATTTTTACCTAGGTGTTTTACGCAAAATATCGTATAATGTTTTAGACAAATTGGGTAAAAATAAGCACATATCGGGAGAGATTAAACAACCCAGTTAAACCCAGTTTTAAGTGCGCTATACTGAAATATTTTTTAATTTGATTTCTTACTTTAGTTAATCTTCTTTTTTTTACTTAATTTAATCCCATTTAATTAATACTTAATTAAAATTATATCTTCATTAGCATTATAACATATAATTCTCATTTTGTTAAGAATATTTTTGCAATAAATAGTTGAATTTTTGACAATGGATGTGTGTTTTACGGAAATATTCTGATTTCTGAAATCAAATACGATTCGTACTCAAATCATGCACATCTTGGGATTAACTCAATCTTTAACATTCATAAATCAAGCTTATTTTTATATCAATTCAATTTTGAATTTGAGATTAAATCGTACAGAAAATTCAATGTACATACATATTGCGACCTTCGTTTAAAATTTTAAATTAAATTTTATTATTTTTGTGAATTTCTGAATATCATAGCGATATTAGTGTTTATAAGTGAATTTTGATCATCAAGTCATTTTCTGAAAGGTGATCATAACTAAAATCAGCTGTATGATTAAGACTAAGTTTTGTCGATTTTTCGAGAGATACATGATACAAGAACTATTTTATGAGCTCAAAACCCCTATTAGGAGGGTACGATTTTATGGTGGCTATGCGAAATAATGGACTGATTTTAATCATATTCATCCTTGTATCAAAAGAAGAGACTTTAAGATGGGTGTAGGACCAATATTTTTGGGTGTTAAAAACATAAGCACAAACGCATAATAGCCTCATTAAAAGAGAAAAATATGCTATAAAAACTCGAAACTTGCTTTAAATTTTCGATTAAAATGAAAATAATGCAAAATTATGCTGTCATGGGTAAAATATGAACACATTTTCAATTGTTGTGAAATGTGTAAAAAACATGCATTTTTATATTATAGTTTTCCTCGTTGATTACAAACTAATGGTGTCCAGTCGGGATGGCAGACCATTGACTGGACATTTGGACTCTATATATTTAATACTACGCTACCATCTAGTTTTTAAACTTAACAGGAACACTCCTCATAACCCCTTGCATACATATTTGAATTTTGATCCTTTTAGGTGTAGTGGTTCTTGAGTTTATCGATTATATAGATTTTGTTAAAAATTCATATTTCGATCTCAAAAACTCATTTAACAGTGAATGTCTCTGGTGGAAATCAAACACAGATAGACTAGAACACATAGGTCGAGAGTCTAGAGATAATTTAGAAGCAAATCATTCTCAAAAAAAACCTGAAATAATTACAAACAGTTTGGGTTAGAAAATGTTGTCTGAAACACACTTTGTTAACTTTGAAGAAATTCAACAAATATCCTACAATTATCATTTTTTTTTTTAACTTGTATTTATAACAAAAATTAGTAACGATAGTCAATTCTGTAAAAAAAAATTAAACTTACAATTTGTAGTTTTATGCAATTTTCCGCAAATGAAAGTTTCACTAAAATTTGTCACTTAATTTTTTGGGTTTATTTTAATATTTAAGATAAATTCAAATTTACCTTTAGCTTTTTTTTAATACACAAATTCGTTTAAATGATTTATTTATGGTATTTTTTTCAAAACTTTTTTTTAATTCTTAAATTTGTTTTTTTTGTTGTTTTCGTTAAGTATACACAATTTATTTATATTTTTCGAATAATTTCTTGTTTTAAGAAATTTTAAAAAATTTTTTTACATATATTTATTTTTAATAACACTAGATTTTTATATTTTTTTAATAATTTTTGTTAAGCTTAAGTTATTTAATTTCGATTTTTTTCAAGTTTTAAAATCGCGTTAATTTTTTGTTTTGGTTTGAATATTATGTTTATGGTGTCTCTATGCATCCGTTATATACGTCTACGTGCGTCTACGTGTGGCACTGTTATGGTTTTTAGATGTTGCTTGCTTCTATTGCTGCTGCTGCTGTGCTGTTGTTGTTTGTGCCAGTAGTCTCGCAACAAAATTCAAACAACAATAATAATGAAAATCAAATGCAAATTGCACACATACGTTTAGTTTTTTTTTTTTATTTATTTTTCTATTTCGTGTGAGTTGGTGTTTTTTTTTTTCCTAAAGTTGGTCTAAAACGAAGACCAAACCACAAAAAAAAAATAGACGCAGCAGTCAGCAGGCTGAATGAATGAATATTTGCATTTGACTGAATGACTGACTGATGTTTAAGGAAAGAAAAAGGAACAGCTATGAGTAGAACAAAAATTAGAATTTTGGCTAACACTCTCTTTTTTTCTATGATGGATGGTTGTTGTTTAGAAAAAGTTGTTTGTAATCCTTATGCCACACACACTCACACTAAGAACAACACAACATTATAAGAATTATACGAAGAAGCCGCGCAAATTTACGACAACACAAGTTTTTTTTTTTGCTTTCAACACTTTGGTGGCGCAAAATCTTTTTGAATTTGAATATTTGTTTTTTTTTTTCTTAATTTTCTTTTCTTGCAACACAACGTGTCTTGCCACTTTTAGTAGTAAAGCAGAAAATATAAACACTATATTTGCTATTTGTTTGGGTTTTTTTTTCTTTTTTTTAATTTTCATATGTTTTTGCCATAAAATTATGAGCTGCTGCCGCTGCTGCTTATGCTACAGATGCTGCTGATAATGTGGCAAGTAGAGTTTGGCCACATAATAAAGATGACACTGATGCTGATGACAACAACAACAAAAAAAGTTACGTATCCCGTTTTAACACGTTCCTTTAAGGGTCACTTTTTTATCGAGTGTTTCTTTTTTTTTTTTTAATTAAAAATAATGTTGTATTCTTTCTTCCGTATGGGTTGTATGTAAAATTTCTATTCTTTACTTTGTTTTCGTTATATTTTCTTTTTTTTTTTTTGTAGCTTAAACGTAATAGTAGTTGTTGGTTATCTTTTTATATATAATAGTTGTAGTAGTAGTAGGCCCCGGTGTGCGAGCGAACCCGTAAAGTTGCGTTGTTGCAAGCGCAGCTAAATTCGTTGTGTGAGACGAGTGAATTCTAGCCGCACTCTATGCCAAAATGCTAGTAAATCGCATACAAACTGTCATAGTACAGTGGTAGTCAGTCTATAGCCAAACAACAAAAATAACAATAACAGCAGCAATGGCAGTAGTAGTAGTTGTTGTTGTAGAGTCCATACAACAAACAGCAACAACAATATACAAAATGTTGTAGTAGTAGCAGCAGCAGCAGCAATAATACAACAGGCAACAAAAGTAAAAAACAAACCGAAAAAAAGCACTCACAAGTTCGAATGGTTGGATGGATGGATGGTTGAATATTTGCGAATATGGATAGTGTCGACTAAAACGACTAAAGCGACAACGACTGTGACGATGTCGATGACGGACGGACTCTTGGATAGATAGATGTATAAATGGATGGATGAATAGCTAACTGACTGGATGTATTGGATATATACTCAACACTACTAGACTCAGAAAACAGTGGTATGGTTAGTATATTGGTTTGTTTGGTTGATTGTACTTACTCTTTTTACACTCTTCAAAACAATGCTTTTGGAATTGTTGGCCCTCGCTCGTAAAAAAAAAAAAAAAAAACACACACAACAGAATGTTTTTGGTCTGCCTACAAAATAGTCATCAGCAGTAGTAGTAGTTGTAGCGTTGGGTAATCATAGTAGTAGTAAAATTTATCCAATATGGCTTAGTATGAGCCAAGTGTGTTCCTTCCTGTTTCACACAAAAACAAAACAGAGCATTGAGTGCAAATATGGCTCTCCTTAACATTTAATAATAATTTTAGCTTTTTTTTTTCGTTTTCATTACATGACTGCTCAATTATCATTAAATATGCACAAGAAAAAAATTGCACTCAAAAATACACTTACACTCCTCTCTCTTCCATCAGATAAAATCTCAATAATAGCTTACTCCTCAGCTCCATGGAAAAAACAATTAAAAAACGCACTACTTTTTTTTGTAATTTAATTCATCTCTTTCACCAAAAGCTGTTGCAAAAACTATTAGCACAATTACTCTTTTATCTGCAAAATGAATTTAAGTTTAATTTCTCTTTAGTGTGCAGAATATTTTTCTAAATTCTCTTAAATTGGTTAATTGAGGAAATAACTTATGAAAGGAAAAAAGGATTTTCAAAGGATTTGTACTCTTTAAAGTTTTAACAAAACTAATTAGTAAAAATCTGCCGAAAAGTGTTTATAAGAGATTTGAGCTTGTTTTAATGGTGCTAAGCTAGTAAGAGAGTTTTTAGTGCAGAAAGTTGGCAACATGTTGGAAAACTATTTGCAGCCAAATTAAAAATAATATTTAGAAGAAATCATTTCGACTTGAGTGATAATTTTTGGAATTGTTAAACGACGGAGGCTTTCTAGGTTTAAAATTACATATCTGCATGTTAGTTTTCCTAATTTAACAATATTCCAATTTTCAGAAATATGAAGTCTTCTTGACTTCGTTAAGTTTTTTTTCCATTGTAACTAACCGTAGTTATTGCGTGATCATTTATAATGAGGCCCGTTTGGTTGTATGAAGTTTTCTGAATGTTGGAACTTCCGACTACTTCAAACATTTTGACCATTGTTGTCCCGCTGCAAAACTTCCGAGATGCAAACACGTCAATTCCAAGCAGATGAGATGGACTCTGTTGATCCGGCAACAACACCTACATAGAGGCAAAAAGAAATATACAGAAAGAAGAAATATGCCTGGTACCAAATTGACATCAAACTGTTTATAATTTTTCTATACCATCCGTTGTCAAAGCATATACATACGTACGACAACACTATGTAATGTTGACAACATGGATACATTTCACACCACCAGTTTATAGTCCTGGCAGACTAGAGCTACTGGTAGCACTTCTTTTCCCCTTGACCGGGACAAGAAAACGTCCGAAACTCTGTAATATGTACTTGTATCATGGTAATGCTCCTTTATAGTCCACACCTTGTCGCGTCTTACTGCTATTTGTTTCGATCGGTGTAAAAAGCTTTTACTGAAAAATACTTCTCTTCATGCGAAATTTAATATTCTTTCGCCTCGAAATCCATACATATGTAGCCAGAAATATGAGAGAAAGTCATAACTGACGGTAACCAGTTTATATTGATTTTGCTAATATGAAAATGTTTCGTGTCTCATTGTTGGAAACTGTATGATCGTGATCTTGGTAAAATTTGTGTACAAAAATGAAGTGTGAGGAAATTTGAAAAAATGCGATCTCTTAAAAGTTTCGAATGGAATAAGATAGTTGATATTGCAACTCAATAAGATAGTCATACTAAACCTATTAGAATCTCTCATGAAAAGATAAATGTGATCTGCAATGCCTTCTCCATTTCTTGTTATAAATAGGTCGACGGTTTTTATTTTTATGACATATTCTTGTGGCATAACTCCATTACTCAAGGTATAATTTGAACGATCGTGATCCTCCAAAATACGAATGTTATGAAAATACATTACCGAAAATATATACATATCTATGATCAGTCTTCTGGATACCTAATCTTAACTTTTTCATATTAGCATTGTGCCTTTCTTGTTTTCACATCTCGATCGTGAACCAATTCTGCGTTTTCCAAATCTCTGCTCTAATTGTACAAATTGATCGATTATTTTAGGGCTGCTTCAGCAATAATCGTTCCAATATTGTTGAGATTACAATCGAGATATTCCCAAAAAAAAAAGAAATCCAGAGTATCGATTATTATTTTCATTGTGTGGCTTCCAAGTTCACAAATTTTCCAAACTTCTTACAAATAAATTATTCTGTATTTTACCACACATTGTTAAAATATTTCTTATTTACACTATCAACAATGTATATACACACAAAAAAACAAGGAAACATTTCAAATGTTGCTAAACATGTTTTGCTCTTAAATTTTTCTTAAGAGAAGCTTGCAAAAAAATTAAAATTGCAAATTACTCTGTGACAAAACTTGGCAAAAAAATTTCAATTTTAAAAAATGTACTCAAACATGACATCACCTCAAATAAAACGTGTGCAAAAAACATATACTCACGTTAAACTGTTTAATTAAAATCTATTTAGTCTGCAAATACTCTGAGAATTAAAGATTGCCAATTCTCCGCAAAATTTTGCTAAATTCTCTCACACATGTTATAAAACATGAAATAAAACAATTAAAGAAAAAACAAAAGCACACACAGACACCTGTTTTTTTCACTTTATAAAAGGGAGCCTCCTTGGGGCTTCAGATGTGATAGAGTGTAAGAGCGGAGGTATGAAAGCATTAATAAGAGAGGAGTGTGAGTAACTTCTAATGTGAGTGATGAGTGAATTATAAAATAATTTTTTTTTTTGTTCCCAATTTTAGCCAAAAATGAAGATCTAATAAAAAAGAAAGAATTACACATACACACGCAAGTTTATGTAGATGAGTAAGTGTAGAGGAGTTTCACGATAAATTCAAAACTCGAAAATTCGCACAAAAAATGGATTTTGAAACAACTAATTAATCACTTTTGTTGGTTCGCAAATATTATATTTAATTTTTCGTTTTTTTTTTTTCAGTTTAATGTGATGTGTTGGTTGTGAGTGTTGTTGCTGTTGTCTCATTGCTTAAGAAGTTCTTTCCATACTTCTGTGTCGGAATTTTGGCAAACTTTTTGCGCTCAAATGTTAGAACTGAAAAATAAGCTTATTTTTGCAAATTGATCAAATGTTCAAAAGCCGTCGGCATAATGATTTTGTTATTTGTATTTAGAAAAATAATCAATTTGTTATGTTAAAAAATATGCAATTTTTTAAGCGAAATGTTTCAAATGTGAATTATATGTTCAGAACGCCACATTTTTATCCCGACTATATGGTTGATAGAAAGTGAAGTAAAGCAATGTCTCATCATTTTTACATTTAACGGATAGGAGTGCTGTTGGCATCTCAATTCTTTTACAGTTTTAAACGTCATTTCAAGCCATATACACGCTTGAACAAAATTAACAAATTATAAAATTCTTTATCAAATGCCACCTCCTATCGAGGCTACGTTTCTTTCGCTTAGACGAAATTTCTGCCTCCGAAACTGTCCGTTGCAGATGCGATTTAACATCTATGCCAACAAGCCAATAATGTTAGATAAGAAATTGGAAAAATCAATCTATATAACAGTTGAAATCAACATTTATGGAGTAAATCGTTGGCAGCAGCTGCTCTCTGAATAATCAAATACAGTCGAAAAGACTCCGTTTTGACAGATCCAAACTACTCTTAAGATGTAGGGTTATATATGTACATAGTAGTGAATAATATATAAGTTTATATAATACAGCCTGTAAATCCAGATCCAGGTACCTCACAAGATTGTACTATATATAAACTATAAGCTTTTAGAGTTATAATTTTTAAACATGATTAAAAACACGACACAGAGGAAAAAAGACATTTTAAAATTATACAAACTTGCCACCAAAGTGTTTATTTATAATTTTTCAAAAACATCCGTTGACAAAGTATGTACGGATAGTTGTCAAATTAACAAGAAAAATATAAAAAATTCACGAAGTTATCAAATCAAGAAAAAAAAAATAACAAATAATACATGACGTTGTCAAATCAAAAACGTAGAATCAATTTACGACTGGCGGCGGTTTACTACGAAAATTAAAAATTTGTTTCGTAATACATAATATCTATTTATTTATAGGGGGTATCTTTTCGGAGTGAAAACGGTGTGTTATCATATTTACAATGCTTTGTTGTAAACAGAACGTTGCGTTATCGAAATGACAACGATGCATTACCTAAATGACATAAAGCGTAAACAAAATGACAACAATACGTTGTCAAAATTACAACTACGTCCGTTGTCTAAATGTTAACAAATGTGGTAAGCTCACTTTTGACAACGGATTGTATCAATTTCGGTACTTTTCTACCGCTTTGTTCCCTCTGTGTATTTATGATTGGTTATTGTGGTAGTTCACTACCCGTCATGGAGACTAATAGTCATGAAAGGACTGCGTTTTTCCAAAACCACAACTCTCGTCAATAAATCTAAACCAAGATAACTTTCCTAGATTGAATAGGGCCGCGAATTCTCAGAGAAGATGGAACACTATTTCTTATTTTTCTCTGTCGAAGACGACATCGACTAGCATGTCTACATAGCATCCAATATTTAAAGCAGATCCCTTTCTGGCTAACTCGTCCATCTCTTTCTTTATGCGCTGGGACCCAAACTAAAGTAATGTTAATTAGAAGACCCATCATCGCTTCTGAAAGAGACTCTGTCTTAGAAAACTGTATCAACGTCGGTATATAGAGTCAGATGGCAGTTTCAGACGAGGGGAACTTAGCTTAAGATCCTCAAGCGCCCGTATAATTGAATAAATATTCATTGTGGAACAAAATTTGGAGAAAACAGAAGACTTGACGATCACATTTATAGAAACCTTTTGTCCGATATGATACTGTTCATTCATAACGCTATTCTAAGTAGTACTTCTATGTCAAAATTTTGACAATTTCTGTCAATGTGAGATTAAAAACAACTACTTAATCCCTAATTAGTAATATTAAAACGTTTCTGGAAATGAATATATATTTTTTTAATAATAAACACCCAACCTTTTAAATCTGATTAAGAGAAATAAATACATATTAGTGAGTGTGTGAGAATATCCTTAGAAAATCACATTATTATTTAAAATCAATTAAAATAAAAGAAGAATAAAAACAACACACACACAAACACAACATAAAAGTAAAAAAAACACAAACGAGTTCAAAGGATATTGCGATAAAACGTACATGTGTATGAATGTACATATAAATGAGTAGTATTCAGCAAGTCAAAAATCAAAAACAAAACAACAAAATTATTAGGATACACTCACACATATGTACATAAGGACTCATTTGAAAATACACAGGAGGAAATAAACTAAGCATACAAAAAATATTTTTATAATTAAAGTTAAGATTTAAGGAAATATTACAACAACATTAGCAATAGTTGATAAAAAGCTATTACATATTAATTTAGGCCTAAATATAATATCAAACTTGTATTTTTTTTTGTCGAGTGTAGTCCTAAATAGTATCTAAGTATGTTGGCAAAGTCTAAAAATTCATTCAGATAACGATATGCACACATAAACAAATTTGGTTATATACGATAAATGTAAATACATAATTATACCCTACACCACTTTAGTGGGGAGGGTATATTGGATTTGTGCTGATGTTTGTAACAGGTGGGTCCTAGACCCACCTTAAAGTATACCAATCGGCTTAGAATCGTTTTCTGAGTCGATTAAGCTATGTCCGTCTGTCCGTCTGGCTGGCTGGCTGGCTGGCTGTCCATGTAAACCTTGTGCGCAAGGCACAGGTCGCAATTTTCCAGATAATTGGATGAAATTTGGCACGCACGTTTTATTTGACCCAAGGACGAAGCCTATTGAAAATGGTTAAAATCGGTTCATTATTTCACCTAGCCCCCATAGAACAGAACCCCCCGAAAAGGGCTTCTGAGCTCATAATTATGTTAAATATACAGATATATCGATAAAATACGGCACAACTAAGTTTTATAGAAGCCTTGATAACCCGGCCAAATTTCATAAAGATCGGGCCCCATTTGACCCTAGCTCCCATACAAAGTCCCCTTCAGAAAATTACTTAAATGTCCCAAATTAACTTATAAACACAAATATCGCGATGAAATTCAGCACAATAAAATATTATGTAAATATAAATATATTCACAAAATTTTATCGGGCTTAGTCCATATTTGCCCCTAGCCCCCATATAATGCCTCTTTCAGAAAATTAGTTTTTCATCCATAAATTGCTTAAATGTATCGGAACAAGGGAATATTGAAGATAAATGCGATATTATGAAAAATAAATCACATTTAATATTCATAACTGGTGTAGGGTATCATATGGTCGGCCACGCCCGACTATACTTTCTTACTTGTTTTATATGTATTTGTATAATACAAACACTATGGTCACGCATACGTTTATAATATTAGATTCTCTCTCACACAAGAATATACATGCTAAATTTTAACATTTTCATCATGGATATATTGAAAAATATTTCCTTTGTTGTTGTTGTTTATATTTATTTTTCCTATTTTCATTTTGTACACATACTAGCACATTATGAAAGAACACACATGTGTGTGTGTGTTTGTATGTATTGTTTGCTCAATAAAATCGAAAATTCACATAATTGTGTGGTCAAATTGGAAAGTCATTAAAAATCTTATGGACATTTTATTTTAAAACTTACAATGTCAAAATTTTCTATCAGCCTGAACTTAAAAGTCCTCTTTAAAAAGAGTGATCGATTAACAAAATTTAATAGACCAAAAAGGTCATAATGTCCAAGGACATTGTGACACTTTTAAAACAGTAATATATTGGAAAATTTGTTTAGAATTTAGGAAAGGGACACTACATATCATCCCGAAAAGAATTGCTCCTTAATTTTGTGTATGTTGTTGTATGGACTAAACCTAATGCCAAAATATTTTTTTAAATAATTGTCTATAAACTAAAAAATTACGTACATTTTGACAACTGTTTCGATAAAAAGCGAAAATAATATAAGACTCTAAAACAATTTTACAATTATTTTTCCCGTAATCAACTCAAAATTACATAATTTTCAAGACCCATTTTAAAAGGTTGCAAAAAATTGTTTTAACATATTGAACTGATATCAAAATTTTCAATCGCAGGGAACTCAGGCCTCTTTTAAAACAAAATATTTTTAATTTTTCTCGTGTTCAGTACATTAATACGCATGGATTGAGAGGTATTCCTATGTACATATGTTATATCAGATCTAAAGAAATAGGCCACTAACAAGCCTACTGTACGATAGATTTAATATCATTTTGGCAATTATCCCCAAGAGACACCACTGAAGATCGATAGCTATTAACAATTACCCATTTAATATATAAATCCTGATCGTTTAATACAGTCTTGGAAGTAGTCGTACGAAGTGACGGAATTAAAACCGGTTATAAACTTAAAGAAATAAGACTATTATTATGCCAGTTCTGTTTCGCCGAGGTTCTTACAATATTTAGCTTTATTGGTCCTTTGTCATATTTATAAAATATCACGGACCTGCAAAAAAATTTAGATTTTTTTTTTTTTAATATATATATTTTAGACAAAGTGAGGTTAAGTTGCAATTGTATAGGTAGGACATAATTGGAATCGGTAGGCATTAAGTCTGCTCTTCTATTATTATATAAAGTGTATCATGTCTTGCTTTTAATGTCAAAGGCAATCTTTCGAGTGCTATTCAGTTAAAGAATTAACCCTAAGTGTTGTGTAATGCAATTCTACAGGATCGAACATCCAACGTATTCTACACTCATCCACGTTAATGATTACTTTTTTTATGAATTTAAAACGAACACTGCACTGATCTTTTTCAGAGCTTTGAAAAAAACATTTCAATTTAACATCATGTACATCATACACATGGCAGAAATCGTTGTTTGGCATTAAATAGAAACAGCAATATGAAAGGACTTGCCGTAATGTAGTAGTAGTGGCTTAAGCACGTTCATATGTATATGCTTCGGAGTAGATTTATGTTTATACATAAACAGCTTTAAGGCCTGTTATAATTTTCTCTCTATCTCTGTCTATACCTACAGAGTACTAAAGACTGCGTATGAAATTATTAGTGTACACTAGAGTGTCCCGAGGAACTGGCTTTTCTAAGCATCTCATGTAGGAATACCGCTCAATCGATACATATTAATGTACTGAACACGAGAAAAATAAAAAAAGATTTGTTTTTGGAAGAAACTCCAGTTGCCTGCAATCGATTGAAATGTCAAAATATGTTAAAACTAGTAAGAAAGTATAGTCGGACATGGTGGACCATATGATACCCTACACCTGTTCTGAATATTAAATTGATTTATTTTTCATAATAAAGCATTTCTCTTGATTCCGATTTATTTAAGTAATTTATGGACGAAAAACGAAATTTTCTGAAAGAGGTTTTACATAGGGTGGATAGGAGCAAATATGAACCGATCCCGATAAAATGTGCTAGATAGATTTTTAATTATATAATCTGTGCTAAATTTCATCGCAATATTGGTGTTAATAAGTGAATTGTGGATATTCAAGTCACTTTCTAAAGGGACTTTGTGTGGTGGCTAGGATTAAATGAGGCCCGATCATTTCGAAATTCGGCAAGGTCTTTAAAACTTGTATAAAACTTAGTTGTGCCATCTTTTATCAAGATGCAATTATATTTTACATAATTATGAGCTCAAAAGCCCATTTTAGTTGTATGGGGGCTAGATGAAATAATAGATCGATTTTACCCATTTTCAATAGGCTTCGTCCTTGGGCCAAAAGAAACGTATATGCCAAATTTCATCAATTTATCTTGAAAATTCCGACCTGTACTTTGATAATAACGTACTCTGAAAGTGATTCTGAGTTAATCGGCAAAGTGGGTATAGTAATAATACATTAGTGCGTTACAAACATCAGTACAAACGCATAATACCCTTCCCACTATAGTGGTATAGGTTATAAAAATGCTGCAATAATTTCAAAATGGATCTCAAAAGTTCCGTAATTTTGAGTTGATTACGGGAAAAATAATTGTGAAAATCCGTAGTTTCGTGAAAACACAAGTTTTAGTATTTACTTTTATAACAAAAAACCGATCTCACACAGAATATAATGGACATATTTGAAATTTGAGAAATCTATATGAAAGACTTTGTAGTCCTCGGTTTAAAAAAAAACCCAAATATCAGATTATGCCAGTCTTATATTGAATGAGGGATATGTTTTTTTTTTTGTATTTCTCGAACTTAATCACAAGAAAGGAATTTTATATAACCATAAGTAACGATTCGCTTACATTCACCAGTATGATGGCACATTTGACCAAATCCGAATTTTTGAAATCAAAATCCAAAAATCCTAAGGACATTTCGAAGTTGTTCGCACTATTTTTATATACATGTATGTAAACACTTGTCTTGTTTGTACACCTTATATTTGGCAAAAGCTGGCAGAGTCCAACCATAAAACCCTACACTTACAAACTAACGGGCTGCCAAAAACCTAGACGTTCATACACATACACTCACTTTCTCTCTCTCTCTCTCACTTACACAGGGAGGCATAAAAACACATGTAAACATATACATGTTTGTATTTACCTACTTCGTCCTGTTTTTCAGACATTTTGGTTATTTTTGTTTTTTCAATTTGTATTCCTTTGTTTTTATTTTCATTTGGAGTTTCTGTTGGGCCTGCGTTGCCAAGGGTTTCCTTTGTTGTGTTGTATGACCCCATATACATACTCGCATATACTTAGTATACTCCCGCTAACGGTTTTTGCACTTGAGCCTCTTTTATACTACATGGATAGAGGGATGGTGGTGGTTTACACGACAGTCTTTCTTATTCATAAGGCACCCACATTTAGTTAAGTAATGTGTATGTCCGCCTACATACTCTTTGTCAGGGAAAATAAACTCTTTTTAAGTCGCCTCGCATGATGGCGGCTGCTTTTTATCCTGTGTTTGTATATTCACATATGTGTATGTGTGTGCGTCATCTGTAATTTTGTTATTTCTTTATTTTTTCTAATTTATTAAATGCGTTATATTTCCCTTTTTAATGTCTACTATGACGGTCGTTCAGACAGTCGTTATCATGTATGTACATATATAGAGAAAAAGGCTAAACACTTTCTTATTATGCGTTTATATATTTTGTTTTGCTCCTTTTATTCGCATTATATGTGTAAATATTAGTGTTCTCACTAAAACTTATCTTTTACTCTCCTAGCAATGTGTATTAGCTCTCATGTTCGTCCTTAAATGAGTATAGAGCATTAAAATGCTCTTTCATTTGAAAGTTTCCTTTTTCTTTGTTTAGTTTAATGTGTCATTATCATTCCTTGCAATCTCTCTTAAAAAAGAAAAAAATATACTATGCTATTGCGTGTTTTTTTTTTGCGGGGGTTCTTTGTCTTGCACTTTCTTTGAAGGAAAGAAGAATTTTTTTAAGATACTTTTATTTTTTTATATAGAAAATAACAAATTTAATGTTGAATAAGCGTACGTATGTTAGGGAGTGTGTTGTGTATGTGTGCTTTTCTGTCTGTATTCTTTGTTGTTTGAAAGGACAAAAAATAAACCGTTAGTTAAGGATGAGTTTTTGTTTTGTTTGTGTGTCTTTAGGGTTCGTAAGTTAATGAACTCATTTTATTTTTGGGCTTTCTTTAGTCTGTTATTCATCACATAATAAAGTTCATTGTATTTTCAGTTTGTTTTTTTTTTTTATTTTTGGGTATAATTTTCATATTATCAAACGCATTAAGGTGACGTTTATAAGGATTCAGTTCAAAGACTTTTCACTTAAATTGTGCATAAAGAATTTTGGGTAGAATTTATGATGATTTAAAATCCGCAGGACTTTGTCCTGGCTGGTCAGTTGGTTAAGGTTCCCTTGGGATTCACGTAGTGGGTGTGATTTAAACCCAAATTCTCTGGAAGATAATGTCTGATAAAGCACTGGTCCACGGTGAAATTTGTTGAATTCATGTTTTAGACTACCGAATAAGTCTCTAGGTATTATCGGGTGGTAGGGTATAAAAATTCTAACACAATTCGACAATCTAGGACTTTAATTTACTTGATTCGTAACAATTGAATATGCAACTAAAGAAATAAAACACTGAAGTATTATTGTATTTATAGATTTATTCAGATTGACTCAGATTTTGTCGAATAGGAAGGTTCGTTTTGTTGTAAGCTTGATGTTAAAAGATCTTATATTTGCAGTAAAATTGGTAATTCAAATTCACGATTTTTCTGGTTTTGCTGATTAAATATTTTTTTTCTTTATTTTTTTCAAATCATTTGTGATTTATTATACCCTACACCACTTTAGTGGGGAGGGTATATTGGATTTGTGCTGATGTTTGTAATATACAAAAATATTCGTTCTAGACCCACCTTAAAGTATACCAATCGGCTTAGAATCGTTTTCTGAATCGATTAAGCTATGTACGTCCAACCGTCCGTCTGGCTGGCTGTCCATGTAAACCTTGTGCGCAAGGCACAGGTCACAATTTTCAAGATAATTGGATAAAATTTGGCACGCACGTTTTATTTGACCCAAGGACAGAGCCTATTGAAAATGGTTAATCCATCGGTCCATTATTTCACCTAGCCCCCATAGAACAGAACCCCCCGAAAAGGGCTTCTGAGCTCATAATTATGTTAAATATGCAGATATATCGATAAAATACGGCACAACTAAGTTTTATAGAAGTCTTGATGACCCTGCCAAATTTCATAAAGATCGGGCCCCATTTGACCCTAGCTCCCATACAAAGTCCCCTTCAGAAAATTACTTGAATGTCCCAAATTAACTTATAAACACAAATATCGCGATGAAATTCAGCACAATAAAATATTATGTAAATATAAATATATTGAAAAAATTTTACCGGGCTTAGTCCATATTTGCCCCTAGCCCCCATATAAAGCCTCTTTCAGAAAATTAGTTTTTCATCCATAAATTGGAATCGGAACAAGGGAATATTGAAGATAAATGCTTTATTATGAAAAATAAATCACATTTAATATTCATAACTGGTGTAGGGTATCATATGGTCGGCCACACCCGACTATACATTTTTACTTGTTTTTTCTTTATATTACTCAAACCATAATTCATATTTTAGAAAGTGTTTAATTTTTAGCTTAGAATTATATATTATATGAAATATCGAACAATTCAAAATTCTTAAACTGAGATTTCTTTCAATGGGAAGGTACGACGATTTACCGTAATTTTTTTATGCAGATGTTATCTTTATATACGTCCAACGTCTCCGGGTTGTCGAAGTATAACTGGTAGTTTAAATTCACAAGCAAAATTTAGCATTTTCTGGTTTTGAGGATGTTTGATATTGTTCGTATCAAATATCTGCTGATTATAAGATTTAGCAGATGAAATATTTTTCTTTTTATTTATTAGTTGAGTTTATTTAAAACTTTTTTCTTTTTATTTCTTGAACTTTAAATTATATTAAATTTTTTCTTTTTATTTCTTGAACTTTAAATCAATTATGAGTTATTTTTTTCTTTTGAACTCTAAATTATTTGTGATCTAACCAGAAAGAGCCTTTAGCCTAGAATTTTTTATCACTAATATAAATTTATACAGAAAAACGGTCTATTAGAAGTAGGGTTCTATAAATCGACTTTCGAATAAACGAACAATCGACTTTTTGTCTAAAAAAGTCGAAAAGTCGAAGTCGACTATTTTGTTCCAAAAAAGTCGATAACTCGACTATCGTCTATGAAAAAAGTCGAAAAGTCGACTTTGTAAATAAAAGTCGAAAAGTCGGAAAGTCGAAAAAAGTCGAAAAGTCGATAAGTCGAAAAAAGTCGAAGAAAGTCGAAGAAAGTCGAAAAAAGTCGAAAAGTCGGAAAAAGTCGAAAAGTCGGATAAAGTCGAAAAGTCGGAAAAAGTCGAAAAAAGTCGAAAAGTCGAAAATAGTCGAAAATTTTAAAAAAGTGGAAAAGAGGTCAAAAACTCTAAAATAGTCGGAAAAACTCGAAAAAAGTAAAAAAAATAGTCGAAAAAAAGTCGAACTAAGTCGAAAATAGTCAAAAAGTCGTAAAAAATCGAAAAGTCGGAAAAAGTCGAAAAAAGTCGAAAAGTCGAAAAAAGTCGGAAAAAGTCGAAAAAAGTCGGAAAAAGTCGAAAAGTCGGAAAAAGTCGAATGGTCGAAAAGTCGACCATTTATAAAATACTAAAATTAGAAAAGTCTAAAAGTCGACTTTTAAATAAATGAAAAAGGTCGAAAAGTCGAAAAATCGACTTTTCATAAAATGGAAAAAGTCGACTTTTAACTAAATGCAAAAAGTCGAAAAGTCGACTTTTCGTTTCAACTATAGAACCCTAATTAGAAGTTCTTGAAAAATGGCATTGATTTGTTGTGACAGAACAACAGTTAGAAAATGGGAAACAAGTACTATAATTCGTATAAAATGACAAAATTTAGTAGTAAAGGGAGGCCCCTTGATAATCTATGACAAGAGTCAATGACGACTGAAATTCCAGGTATGTTTATTCAAGAATGCAACAATTACGTTCAATTTTGATTATTATTTTCTTATTAGTTATTTTACTTACTTTATTAATTTCTATGAGTAAGTGTACTTACCTGAAAAGAAATTAAGAGAAAATAAATTATATTAAAAACTTTAATAAAAATATATGATAAAAATTTTTAAAAATTCTAGTTTTGTAATACATATGTACATTGAAAAAGTGATATCGGAACCAATGTTTTATGACTCTGCAATTTGTATCTTTGTAGAAACTTATTTTTTATATTAAATTTTAAATCATAATTTCTGCTTCTTGCTCTATATACATAAACTTAAATCTGTTCAAATTTAAGATTGCATAAATATTTATGCAAACTTTGTTTTTCTTTAGAAAATAGCATTATACAAATATGTATGTAGTATATACAAGTGGATGCCACGAATGTGGCAGATGAAGAACAAGCTAACTAAAGAGTTTTATATTACTGTAGTAAGAATAAGTAAAGTATTTGTTTGTCTATATGTATGTATGTATGTATGTATGTAGGGATGTGTATGAAAACCATGAAAATGAAAAGTAAAAGTGTCGTATTTCCAACTAAAGTTTGTTGAGATAAAATGGAAACTTTTAGTAGACACAAACAAATGCTCACATACACATAGCTAAAGAACGGCGACAGACAGACATATACATAAATAAATAGTTAGTCATACATACATATATTGTATAAGTATATAAGAAATAGTCTCGTTACTTAGTTTGAAAAGTAGAATGTATATATGTATATGTATGTAAGGAAGAAGTTTTCCTTGAAATAGTTTTTCTTTAAACTTTAACCAAAGGAAGAAAGGAAGACGTATGAAAAAAGTATGTCAAACAAAAAGAAAGAATTTTAACAAACAATAAAATAAGGAAATAAAAGAAAACTAAAAAAAGGATAACAATATTTTTATACATATACGCGTGTGTATGTATTTGCAAATTTAACGAAAAAAAAAATAAGAAGAAAATAAAGATGGCCTTTAAAACAGAGAAATATTGTATTTAAGAAACACTTAATGGCATCCTAGATATTAAGAAAACCAAATTATTAAGGGTTGAGGGTAGCAAAAGAAGTACTGATGAATAGCATAGACTATGATAGAATAAAATGGTAGGGATAGAAATAGTAAAGTATGTGTGGTAGTTGGTTAAATATAGGGGTTGTATAAACAATGGCTTTTCAGAAAGATGTTTTTCATGTTGTTTTCTTAAAATTATAATACAAGGATAATAATCTATTTAGAATTATCATTCGATGTTACAACAAATTTTGTATTCCTCAAATCTGACAATATGACTAATACAAATGTTAGCAAAATTTATTGTTGCGGAAATTTGTTTAACTTGTTTAAAAAGTATACCAATTGGATTGTTTTGAAGTATACCAATTCGATTGTTTTGTGAAAAATATATCAAAATACATTCGACAATAATATTTGACTTAATAGACAGCCACTGTACATTTGCTTATAACTGATCAACGTTCATAATTGACTACGATATTGTGCAGTGATACAACTTTAAACCAGCCCAACGGTTTGGATGAAAGAATAAACTTGAATCCCAGCTTAGACCGAAATTTAAAGTGGACAACTTGTTTTTAATCAAAATAATCATTTAGAGAATACTGTTCGTAACTAATATTGTTTAGATACAAATTATTCAGATTATCGGCAAATCGAACAATTACATTTTAAGGGAAGAGGGGTTATTTAACTTAGAGATCGTGCTCGTGCTATTTTATTTCGCTGCTGACTATAATTTCAGCGATTTTAAAAGTATAGAGCCTTAATGCAATCATTCTTCTTTAACATGTTTTTTACTCGACAACCAGGGTATATCTATTGCTGCCCTCCAGTCATAGAAAACAGTCGTAGAACTGAACTAGATTTGAACACAATTTGAACTAGAACTGAACTAGAACTGAACTAGAACTGAACTAGAACTGAACTAGAACTGAACTAGAACTGAACTAGAACTGAACTAGAACTGAACTAGAACTGAACTAGAACTGAACCAGAACTGAACTAGAACTGAACTAGAACTGAACTAGAACTGAACTAGAACTGAACTAGAACTGAACTAGAACTGAACTAGAACTGAACTAGAACTGAACTAGAACTGAACTAGAACTGAACTAGAACTGAACTAGAAATGAACTAGAACTGAACTAGAACTGAACTAGAACTGAACTAGAACTGAACTTGAACTAAACTAGAACTGAACTGAACTAGAACTGAACTAGAACTGAACTAGAACTGAACTAGAACTGAACTAGAACTGAACTAGAACTGAACTAGAACTGAACTAGAACTGAACTAGAACTGATCTAGAACTGAAGTAGAACTGAACTTGAACTCACTAGACTGAGTAGAACTGAACTAGAACTGAACTAGAATTGAACTAGAACTGAACTAGAAAACTAGAACTGAACTAGAACTGAACTAGAACTGAACTAGAACTGAACTAGAACTGAACTAGAACTGAACTAGAACTGAACTAGAACTGAACTAGAACTGAACTAGAACTGAACTAGAACTGAACTAGAACTGAACTAGAACTGAACTAGAACTGAACTAGAACTGAACTAGAACTGAACTAGAACTGAACTAGAACTGAACTAGAACTGAACTAGAACTGAACTAGAACTGAACTAGAACTGAACTAGAACTGAACTAGAACTGAACTAGAACTGAACTAGAACTGAACTAGAACTGAACTAGAACTGAACTAGAACTGAACTAGAACTGAACTAGAACTGAACTAGAACTGAACTAGAACTGAACTAGAACTGAACTAGAACGAACTAGAACTGAACTAGAACTGAACTAGAACTGAACTAGAACTGAACTAGAACTGAACTAGAACTGAACTAGAACTGAACTAGAACTGAACTAGAACTGAACTGAACTAGAACTGAACTAGAACTGAACTAGAACTGAACTAGAACTGAACTAGAACTGAACTAGAACTGCACTAGAACTGAACTAGAACTGAACTAGAACTGAACTAGAACTGAACTAGAACTGAACTAGAACTGAACTAGAACTGAACTAGAACTGAACTAGAACTGAACTAGAACTGAACTAGAACTGAACTAGAACTGAATTAGAACTGAACTAGAACTGAACTAGAACTGAACTAGAACTGAACTAGAACTGAACTAGAACTGAACTAGAACTGAACTAGAACTGAACTAGAACTGAACTAGAACTGAACTAGAACTGAACTAGAACTGAACTAGAACTGAACTAGAACTGAACTAGAACTGAACTAGAACTGAAATAGAAGAACTAGAACTGAACTAGAACTGAACTAGAACAGAACTAGAACTGAACTAGAACTGAACTAGAACTGAACTAGAACTGAACAAGAACTGAACTAGAACTGAACTAGAACTGAACTAGAAGTGATCTAGAACTGAACTAGAACTGAACTAGAACTGAACTAGAACTGAACTAGAACTGAACTAGAACTGACTAGAACTGAACTAGAACTGAACTAGAACTGAACTAGAACTGAACTAGAAGTGAACTAGAACAGACTATAGACTCATCTGAGAACTGAACTAGAACTGAACTAGAACTGAACTAGAACTGAACTAGAACTGAACTAGAACTGAACTAGAACTGAACTAGAACTGAACTAGAACTGAACTAGAACTGAACTAGAACTGAACTAGAACTGAACTAGAACTGAACTAGAACTGAACTAGAACTGAACTAGAACTGAACTAGAACTGAACTAGAACTGAACTAGAACTGAACTAGAACTGAACTAGAACTGAACTAGAACTGAACTAGAACTGAACTAGAACTGAACTAGAACTGAACTAGAACTGAACTAGAACTGAACTAGAACTGAACTAGAACTGAACTAGAACTGAACTAGAACTGAACTAGAACTGAACTAGAACTGAACTAGAAATGAACTAGAAATGAACTAGAAATGAACTAGAACTGAACTAGAACTGAACTAGAACTGAACTAGAACTAAACTAGAACTGAATTAGAAATGAACTAGAACTCAAATAGAACTTAACCAGAACTAAACTGGAGCTGAACTGGAACAGAACTAGCACATATCCAGAACAGACCAGAACTGAACTAGAACTGAATTAGAATTGAACTAAAATTGAAATAGAACTAAACTATAACTGAACTAAAATTTAATTAGAACTTACCTAGAACTGAACTAGAACTTAGTTCAGTACAGAAAGCCCTCTTCTTAAAAATTAGTACTAAAACTGAATTAGAACTCAACTAGAACTGAACTAGAACTTAACTTGAACTGAACTAGAACCGAACTAGAACTTAAAAAAAAAACCAACAAAAAATGTAACTAAGAAATTTTAACTTGATTAAAATTTCATTTGAAAACATTAAGAAAAATAGATGCATTAAATAGCGGACTCTCCAACAATTATCAGACAATATCTCTCAATTTATTACAAAACGCATACACTACCGTCTCACTTACTTACAAAACAATTGTAAAGTGTTCATATAAAACATATATACTATTCGTACATAAAACTACATACTAACATAAGAAATACAAACTGACAGAGAGGCAGACAGGCAGACTAACATACAGAACAACTACACACATGAAAATGCATAAAATCAAGACAGTAAAAGTGGGCTGGGTTTGTGTGTTGTGTGTATTTAACTGCTGCTCTTATGCTCTTTCTCATGGATAGTGTAATGCATTACATATACTCTGTACATACTCACACACTATACTCCCTATGTGTACAAACAATCTCTCATACTTAAATAAGCAAACAAACAAAAAGTGCATTACAACTACATAAATGTTATGATTGTTGCTATTGTTGTTTTTATTGTTATATACAGCCATTTAATACTTTTACTATGTACTACAAGTATTTTTGTTTTTTTACGTTTATTATTCTCCCAACAACTAATCGTTGCCGTTGTCAATTGCGTCTATTTCATTAAGGCCCATGAATTTTGTTTTGTTATTCTTTTACACATGTGTAAAACAACAACAATATAAATACTATTTTGAAATATATATGTATGTACTTACATATGTATATATGTACAAAAGATATACATATATAGACCAGTACAAAATCATAGAAATTAGTGACGATGCAGTGTATTTTTACAGAATAAGAATGATTGGTCCCTCATTTACTTCCCTGCATTTGGAAGTATGAAAATTTTGACTTATGCTGTGACTATTTAATTATTAAGACTTTGATAGGATATCTTTCCTGTTTTATTAGGATCTTGCAATGAAAAATAATCTTAATTTTTCTTCGTGTGAAGCAATCTTTTAGCTACCGAAAACACAATAATTATACATATTAATTTTGCCCACCTGAATTTTGACTTGACCACAGTGTGACGACTGCCTACGAGACTATTCTCTAAACCATACAATATGCTGCTCTTTGCTCGATCATTTTTTAGACAATGGATAATATTTTAGTTTGAATGATAGACTAATCTATAGATTAGACTACAAACTGAAAAAGTGATCAAAAAGAATGGATTATCGTGAGAAGGGTTGTAGTGATTGCTCACTACGGATTGATCTATAGAGAATACTTTAGACTGATCTATCGACCAGACAATATACTGATACATACAGTGTCTCTCATAAGTATTCGAATTTAGGTAAACTATGAAAAAAAACCAAATTTAATAATATATTTTGTGTGGAAAATAAATAAATTAATTTGTTATATTGTCTAGATAGTCCTTAGATTTGATATCACGCCCCTTAAAACTTGAAAACTTTACATTTACTTAAATTAGTTGTGCTTTTTTTAAAAAACGTCCATGAAACTACTTCACAAAAGTATACGAATTTTTCCTGTATTTCATATTTGATCATATTATACGATACACAAATTCTAGAATCGCATGGTTTTATCCTTAATATTGTTTTAAGGGGTTACTATCAACCGCATGGATATATTTTTGACCCATTTGGTCCACAATTTTGGGGGATTTGTACCCTCTTTTCATGTAATATCATTAAAATGGCGATTTTTAGCTATATTTGTATATTTTCACCTTTTTTTCAGAGATAAAACCAAAATTTAATATTGGAATTTAATAGAACCCATAGGGTATCTAAAAATAATATTTTTTGTTATAAGGATCTGTACTTCAACGTTCCAAGATGTATTTTTGGTATCGTTTTTCAGTTTCTAATTGAATTATCTGGATCATAAGTCCCTTTTCGTACCTCTAGGGACGATATTTTCCGACAAAGTTGTCTAGTGTATATTCATGCACATATTGGCACTAATGTATTTTAAATTTTCAATATATTATAGCGGTATATAACCCCAAAACATGCCTTAACAAAACGTCATCCTATATAGTAGATTTCAGTTTTTACTACTCGTAACTTTCACGCTTATGTTGCCCGTTACAATAACACTGTAAGTCCAAAATTTTGGTTTTAATTTGATCATAGTAAATAATATTTAAACATATATCAATATTTTTGAGTTAGATCATAATGATATCGTGCCATGCAGCATGGAGGCCATTGGTATCTAAAAATAATGATTTTACTATTTTGAATGGTGTTTCTTCGAGGCATGTTTTGGAGTTGTACACTTCCACAACACATTGAAAACTTAAAATGTATAAAAGCTGATATCTAAAAGAATATATACCAGAAAAGTTCCCCGAAAATAGTTGATCCTAGT
Organism: Lucilia sericata; assembly: GCF_015586225.1. Lineage (NCBI taxonomy): Eukaryota > Metazoa > Arthropoda > Insecta > Diptera > Calliphoridae > Lucilia > Lucilia sericata. The sequence goes on from NW_023994307.1 coordinate 187,577, forward strand.
ATTATACAAATGGACTTAAGTTCCAATATATTGAATTAGCGACAGAAGAATGATCCGAATAATTTATCTTGGAACGTTTAAATACAGATTCTTGTAACAAAAAATATTATTTTTATATACCCCAAGGGGTCTTATAAGTCCCAATATCAAATTTTTGTTTTATCTCTGGAAATAAGGAGAAAAATTTACAATTATGGCCAAAAATCGCCATTTTAATGATATTACTTGAAAAAAGGTACAAATTCCCCAAAATTGTGGACCAAATGGTCCAAAAATATATCCTTTCCGTGGATAGTAACCCCTTAAAACAATATTACGCATAAAAACCATTCGATTCTAAAATTTGTGTTGCGTATAATATGATCAAATATGAAATACAGGAAAAATTCGTATACTTTTGAGAGGCAATTTCATGGACTATTTTTAAAAATCCATTATTAATTTAAGTCAATGCAAATTTTTCAAGTTTTAAAAAGCGTGATATCAAACATAACGACTATCTAGACAATATAACAAATTAATTTATTTATTTTGCACACAAAATATATTATTAAACTTGGTTTCTTTTTATAGTTTACCCAAATTCGAATAATTATGAGAGACACTGTATATGCACAAACAAATGAACTGCTCGATAAGTCTTTAGACTTATAGACCATATTATAGGCTAATCAATATTATAATATATAGCATAGAATGTGAACTGATCTATAAACTAGTGTATAGACTAGTCTGTCTATAGACCAGACTATAATGAATACTATACAGGCTGATAAAAACATATATGGGCTGAACATACTATAAATATATCTCTAGAACAGACTATAGACTCATCTTAGAGCCACACATCTACAGGCCGGACAGATCTGTGGACCAGATCGGTGACTGCTCTAAAGACTACACTACAAACTTGTATATAGACCAGATGAAAGATATATATAGACCACGCTATAAAAATATATCTTGACTCGTTTATAAACTATGTTGTAGACATCATCAGGACCAGACTATAGAGTGATCTATAGACCAGAAAACCTTCAAGTTATTATACCTATAGTTTGAAATAGAAAATTAGTATGGGAATTAAGTGACAAAAAATGATAAAGATTTTTATAAATACGCAAGAACTCACTTCCTATAGGATATGCCGCCTACTCAAAATTATTAATATGTAAGGTAAGTAATATTAACCCCGAGGCAAGAACTATTTTGTTACTTTATATCTATGCATGTAAAAAAGTCCGGATAAGTATGTTTCTAACATCATTACTTAATCAGGCCAATTATGAACTATTCCCCGGGAGTTTGTTTTCTTTTACATGCTTTAGGTTTAGTAGAGGGTACAAACTCCCATGGAGTTTATTATTCGGTATAAGCCTGAATATATATAAATTTGTTATAAATAACAATGACAACTACAAACTTTTTGCAATGGTTATCAATTTAGTGCACTTACCTTTTTTTATTAATAATTTATGTTAAGCAACAGCTTTTATTTCATAAATAATTAATTATATAGAATAACACATTTGTTATGGCAAATTTTATAAAGTTTATAAAATTTAAATTTTGCAGCTTCCACGCTAATTTTGACACTTTTAGAGAATGAAAAAATTCTAACGGTACTTTGTGTATGTGTTTTATTTAATCACTTGCTATTTGTATATTAGCATTAAACAGTTTCAAGCAAAAACTTTTAAATATTAGTTGATCTTCTCATTTTTATATTTTTGTTAGTATTTTTAAACGCCTTTTAAATTGTTTTTTTTAAATTAATCATTTTGTTTCCAAAGTATTTGTTATTTACTTTATTTATTTTTTTGTTTCTACTGTTTAAACCCATAATATAAAAGCTGATTGCTATGAAAACCTGTTAAACAATAGTGTTGTCTTCTTTACTCAGTTGCTGTAGGACGTAGAACAGAATTTTGTTTTTTCTTTCATTACTTTTCTTATTGGAAATCAAATTAAATGAATGAAAACAGTGTTGCTAAACGTTTCATTAATTTATTGTTTTGTTACATGCGTTTTTTGTATTATATGTAAATTACTTATTAATATTCTAAAATAAATAATAATAATAAAATAATAAATGAATACTTATAATAAGTATAATAATATTTTTTACTTTCTTCTATATATATAAGAATATTTGAAAATGAATTCAGAAGGAATTTAACATTCTATAGGAATTAATTCAACTTCCTGGAAATCCACTAATTAAATACAGTGGTTTCCCGGTTTAACGAAAGATATAATGTCAGGCCCATTCGTAAAAACGAAAAGTTCGTTAAACCGAAAAACTACTTTTCCATGATTAATTGATAATTATACGGTAATGGAAGGTAGGAAGTCTATTTTTTAAATCTTTTTGAATGCACCCATAAAGTTTTTGACAATTTCCATGCATTTTTATGCAGTGTGCAAAAGATAGAAATTAGTTTTTTAGTTAAATTTGCAATCAAACCAAAATGAAAGATTTTATGAAAAATTGTATTACAATTAGGTAAAAACAATATTTTTTGTTTATTGATTTTAAAGTTGTTTCATTTCGAAAATGAATTCTTCTCTTATAAAAAATAGGGATTTGATGCCCATTTTAATCGATGTGAAATTCTAAGTATTTTATGGTAATTTTCATTACAAACAATTCCATTTCTCACTTTATTAATAAAATAATCATAATATTCCCTTAAATAAAGAATTTTATATTAAAATGTATGTAATAAATTTTATTTATATATCCGAAAATAATTTTTTAAATGATATTTTCATTCCTAATCCCTGATTTTTGTATTTGTAGATTTTGTAGCCATTGAATTGGGTATTGAACTTACATAAAATCTTAATATGTTATTGCTTTTGGTTAATAAAGAAGTTTAGTTATCTTTCCGTAGTATTTTCACCTCTTTTTACAGAATTTTTTTTAGAAATTCGTTATATCGAGTACAAAACTTACTCATTCATTCGTAATATAAGGTACTCAATGGAAACAATTTGTCCGTTCGTTAAATCACGAATTCGCTAAACTGAGTATTCGTTAAACCGGGAAACCAGTTTATATTTAAAAAATTGACTTTCGAATTTTCACTAAAAATCCGTTTTCTTATTAAAATTTAATATCAAAAAATTTCAAAATTAGTAATTAATTTGTTTCCTAAGTCTGATTTACAATTTAAAAATATATTTTATGAGCATACAAGAAATTTAAAAAAATAATAATTAATAATAAAAACATTAATTAATTCTTTAATTTTTCAGCAAAAAATTAATATTTTATACAAGATCCATTTTTTACCAAATATTAAAACATTATAATGTTTTATATATGATTTATCAATTTTAAAGTTTATCAACTTTTTTTACTTAAAATGACGATAAATTTTTTTTAATTAAATTTTTCAATCAAATTTCGATTGAGAATAAAATTTTTACTAAAATTATAATTATTCGCTAGAAACCTGAATTTTAACTTAATTGAGTTTTTGTTAACAATGCCAATTGTTACCCGTAATCAAAAAAAATGTTAAATACGATTAAAATTTTACTAAAAAAATTATTCACTTCGTAGAGTAAGGGGATCCAAAGATAGAGAAACATAACAATAGAAGAAAACAAAATGAATCACAAAAACAAAAATACATAAGTAGAAAGAAATAAATACAGGTCAATTCCCAAGGGGTTTCAACATCGAAGTTTTACAGAAGCGATTCCCTAAGAAAGAATTGTAAGAGAATCTGAGTCATCCTATAATATCTAGTTGAAGAAATGACCAATTCCTCTAATAAAACCAATTGGACTGAGAGCACAAAGTCCCGCAATTTCTCCCAGTTCGTCATGGAACCTATTTCTCATCCATTTCAACTCTAGATTCTGTATTTTAAGCCATTCGCAAATATTTCCTAAAAAGTCAGACTTATAGAAAAAATATAATTTTCACTAAAAAAATGACATTTTCGCCAAATCAAATTTTTTTTACAAAAATTTCACTTTTTTTTTTTTTTTGTTAAAATCCACTTTTTAAAAAAAAATCCAATATTTTAAATCCGTTTTTGACCAAATATTTGATTTTTATCATAAATTAAATTTTTTACTTATATATGTATAAATTTTTATTAAAAAAATCACCAAGATACGAATTTTCACTAAAAATGACATGTTTTTAAAACAGAATATTATTTAAAAAATTCGTTTTAGAAAATTACTTTAATTATACCGATTATAGGTAGGTGTATTTTTTTATATATTTTTTTAATCTTGCAAAACATCAAAAAATTTTACTAAAATTATCATAAATATCTAAAATTTTTTATTACAGAAATCTGTTAAATTAAGTTTTCGTATTTTCTTTACAAAATAACAAGTTTTGTAAATATAATTGTTTCAATAACAATAAAAAGTATTATCTGATAAAATCCAATTCTTGAAAAACAACAACACTGTTTCCACTACACAAATTATGTTTTACGTTTGCCAACACTGCTTTTAATACCGACAATACTATTGTCATCTCGCTCAAGCATTTAACTAATAATTCTATTCCTCTCTTTCTTTTTGACATTGAAGAAATATTTGCCAAAGCAAAAATACAAAAGAATAAGAAAAATTCGTGGTGCGTTCGTGAATAAAATTCCTCAAAAAAAATTGTTAATAAAAAAATAACAAAATATACAAAGTTAACAATTTTTCGTGTGTCGAAAAAGCCACAATAAATAGTGTGGTAAGTGTTAAAATATATTTAAAATTTTACAAAAACTAAAAAATTTTATAAAATCTAGAAAAATTGTGCAAAAAGTGAGCAAAAAAAGAAAAAACATGGTCATGCAAAAGATGAGTGTTGTATTTGTCGGTAAATGCCTGAGTGTGAGTGCGTGTGTTTGTGAATGATTTTGCCGAATAGAAAGAAAAATTCTCGAACAATAAAAATATATATGAAAAAATACCTATTTCCTTTAACATTTTTAGGGATTTTTATATACTATTGAAGTTCTAATTAATGGGGTAAAACATTTAATATAATAAATTTCTCTTAAATATTTAAAATTTATTGATTTTTCCTATAATCTCTAAAGCAGTCTGCTGCAACAACAAATTCGCTTTGTTTTCTACCTTCCCCCTTGAATATTTTATAGTTTTTTTTTTGTTAATTTTGCTGTTAGCGGCCATTGCATGAGTGAAACAAACAAAAAATAATAAAACAAGACTCAAGCTAAGAAAATAACAACCTTTTTTGTTAATAATTTTTTTTTTACTGGTGTACGTGCTTTTAGTTCTTTGTTTCGTTGTTTTTTTTTGTACTTTTCTTTTTTAACTTCCAATTAGTAATTCCTACAATTTCTACTTTCTTAGGCAATTACAATAAAATCAATATTTTTTCCTCTAGTGTTATTTTTAAGTTTTTTTATACTTTTTTTCATATTATGTAGTAGAGGTAATTGTTTAATTCTGGAAAATTCTTCGATTTTGCTGGTTTTGAGTTGCTAATTTTAGTTATTGTTTTGTTTTGCGTCCAACCGATTGAGTGTTATTATAGGAATTTTTCAAGGTTACCAGCTGGAAGTTGTTAGATTTTAGTGTTTAGCAATTGTAGTATAGTGCATCGAAAAGTGAAAAAAAGAATTGAAACAAGAAATGCATTGGAACTTTAACCGAGCTAATGTAAAACAAATAGAACTGAACTCTGCAACTGAACTATAACTGAATTCCTGAACTGAACTAGAACTGAATTCCTGAACTGAACTAGAACTGAATTCTAGAACTGAACTACAACATAATTAGGAATGAACAAGAACTGAAATATAATTGAACTAGAACTGAATTAGAACTGAACTAAACTAAACTAGAACCGAAACGATTAGGGATTAAATTAAAATTAATCCTCGAAAGTTGTTTTTGAGTACACAGTTAATTTTGTTTGCTAGTTTAAGCGCCCAATAAAGGTGGTTTAAGTTGAGCAAGAAGTGCAAAAGTGTAAATTATATATCATTAAGTTTCATATCCAATTTACAATTGTCTTCTTCTTTTTTATAAAACATGCATTTTTTTGATAACAAACAGTGTGTTTTTCTGTTGTTTTGTATGGCAACACTGCGAAGTGTATAATCTTGTACTCAAAAACATCAGATTAAATTTATTTTTAGAATAACTAATGTAATTTAGGGTTCTATAGTTGAAACGAAAAGTCGACTTTTTGACTTTTTGCATTTAGTTAAAAGTCGACTTTTCGACCTTTCGACTTATTCCATTTTATGAAAAGTCGATTTTTCGACTTTTCGACCTTTTTCATTTATTTAAAAGTCGACTTTTAGACGTTTCGACTTTTAGTATTTTATAAATGGTCGACTTTTCGACTTTTTCCGACTTTTTCCGACTTTTTTCGACTTTTTCCGACTTTTCGACTTTTTCCGACTTTTTCCGACTTTTTTCGACTTTTCGACTTTTTCCGACTTTTTTCAACTTTTCGACTTTTTCCGACTTTTCGACTTTTCGATTTTTTACGACTTTTTGACTATTTTCGACTTATTTCGACTTTTTTCGACTATTTTTTACTTTTTTCGAGTTTTTCCGACTATTTTAGAGTTTTTGACCTCTTTTCCACTTTTTTAAAATTTTCGACTTTTCGACTTTTTCCGACTTTTTCCGACTTTTCGACTTTTTTCGACTTTTTTCGACTTTTTTTCGACTTTTCGACTTTTTTCGACTTTTTTCGACTTTCCGACTTTTCGACTTTTTTCGACTTTTATTTACAAAGTCGACTTTTCGACTTTTTTCATAGACGATAGTCGAGTTATCGACTTTTTTGGAACAAAATAGTCGACTTCGACTTTTCGACTTTTTTCGACAAAAAGTCGATTGTTCGATTATTCGAAAGTCGATTTATAGAACCCTAATGTAATTATTAATTTGCATTTAATTGCCAACTCAAAATTAGCTCTAACTGAACTAGAAATGAAGTAATCTTAAAAAGGGCAGCTGAACTAAATCTACTTTAAAATTGATCGAAAACTAAATAATATTAACTAGATTTCGCCAAAAAATTCCTAAAAAAATATAAATACAAAATCTAATTTTAAACAAAATCTTAATTTTTAACGTATTTATCAGATTTTGACAAGATATTACGTTTTTTAGCAAAATATTTTTTACAATGAATAAAATCTGATAATATAAGGATTTTTCAACACTTTGGTGGCTATTTACACTCACACTATTATTTTATATTTGATTTTCTATTTATTTTCTAGCCGGTCAGCCAGCCAGCCAGCCAACCAACCCAATAACAGAAACATAATAAATTACAACAATGTCCAGCCTACCACGTCGTATTATCAAAGAAACTCAACGTTTAATGCAAGAGCCCGTACCGGGCATCAATGCCATTCCTGATGAAAACAATGCTAGATATTTTCATGTTATTGTAACCG